>NW_017259196.1:1202681-1222116 GCF_001594045.1 Atta colombica
ACACACAAAATTAAAGAATAAATATTTTTAAAAAAGCCTAAAGTATGAATAATAACTTATTGCAAAATCCATCTAAAGATTAATAAGCTTACAAAAGTAAAAAACGCTGATAATTAAATAAAATTTTGGAATTCACTATTTGACAAGACACAAAACTATAATGTCTTCGGTTACGCATGTTATTTATTTATTCATATCAAAAAAATAAAACAATATAACAATATAACACTTCTATTTATTTTATACGATCTTCGACGTTACCACAAAATCATTTTAATTAAGCGATAACATAAAAATAGAAATTTCTAGCTGATAAAAGCGAAAAGCGTTTCAATATGCCATCCTAAAGCCGATTAAAACATTTGTTACGAGTTTTATTTAAACGAAACAACGTATGGCTGAATTTGTACATAGGGCTGTTCATTTCAACGTACCGCTACGATGACAGTCGCTTGGTCGTATCGATCGTACGGACTCGGATTTCCAATTATTTTGACGGAGGAAACCGTGGCTGTCGTGCACGGTTTAGATCATTCAGAAACAGAAGTGAAGAGACGTCTGTCCCGGGATAATTTTGCGACAGGATAAATTATACCGGTATAAGCATGCATCTCCCGTATATTCGAAGAAAACGATAACAAGGTCGACAATAACGGTCCTACATCCGCTTCCACACATGACAATTTCCCACGTGCGGATGTGTGAAAATTTTTCGATGTTCCTCAGCGCCACTTCTACCAACCGGAAATTAAATTTTGATAGCGTCTATAGAATCGCATCGCAAAATTCCATTTTAGATCTATATTTTCACAAAGTTCGGCAATATTCATTTATATTCATGGGAATATATGTAGAAAGTTAGGAATCGACTTATTAGACCGAAAAAATAATATATAATTTTGAACAATGTTATTGTTTATAAATTTGATTTATGGGGTGCTTTTAATGGCGCAATTTTTCTGAGTGAAAAAAAATATATATTTTAGCCGAAGGAAAGATATGTGAAAAATTGAATATTATGAATGAAAACAATGAATATTATGAATATAGATTCAAGGTAACGTACGCAAAGATTCTTTCATCAAGATGAAAAAAACAATTAAAATCACAACATGGAAAAAATGCTGCAGTTGTTACAACCAGAAATAATGATAATTTTCGCCCATTAATACATTTGATAATCGTAAGATGGTCATACCTTATAGCCATAGCCGTTAAGATATGCCAACCTTATAGTTATCACAATCGTATTACAATTTTCATAACCAAAAAATGTGTTGATAGGGATGACTTTTGATCGTAACATCTTTTTCGTGAACTATCGTGAAATATTGAAACGATGAATGTTCGACAGGCTATTTTCGAATCCTAAATTGCCAAGAACTTTGACCAATTTTGCCATGTATCTGAAAGACGACAAGAATAATGGCAATAATGCTGTTATCTGCCGTCCCATGTGAATATTTCCCACACTGTCTTATCTGCTTATATCGTGATTGATATCATGTCGGCACATGTATAATTACATACGTAATTAAGCAATTATCATGTCAGACACGCTTATTCACTCCGTTTTGTAATAACGTTGTTAAGTCAGAAAGAATCTCCGTTTGTTATTCTCGCTCTTTACATTAAATTTGCAGAAGAAGTCACTGCGAATAGCAGAACGCAGACTTTTCTACTGTTTTCCCTACGCAAATAGGCACAACCTCTTTAGGAAAACAGGAATTGAGATAGGAAAGTAAAGCGGAGATGTCTTTTAAGAGTCTCACAGCTGAAAACTTTTCCGCGGTATATAACCCGAACTCTCTTATATTTTATTACTTCGAAACTAATTTCACTAATTGAACATTAAATCGTATTATGCATGATATGCTAGAAATGTCATACATATAATTAGTTTACTTTTGGATCGAATATTAAAGCCAAACTATCATGCATGATACATATAGATCAGCAGCTTCCATTATAACATGTTCCCCCCCCCTCTCTCTCTCTCTCTCTCTCTCTATAGATGTTTATGCGTGTGTATGTACGTATTATACTTGATGTGTATATGCAGACACGGATCATTAGCTGACGTTAAGCGAATATACATGTAGAACCATATAACCATCGAATACTCCAGGGAAATGCCCATATGGGCAGATGTTTATGTAGACATTACGAATACGACAATAGGATAACTACTCGCAGTTACGTGCATGCATGTGTATCATTTTTCTCTTTACATGAGTAAACATTTAAGGTTTTAGGTTAATTAATATTTGTTTGCGATTGGTCCGTGAATCGATATTGAATCGCACATTTGCGAGCTTTGTGTGCGCACATAGTTATGCATTATATGATAATGATTATCGTTTACTAATATATCTGAAATAGATAATAGTACTTCTGTTTCTGATATGCAGAAACAGCGAATTCATGTGACTGCAGTTTAAAATATTTGTATTATTTATTTCTCTCGTACACGTCGCGCGCTGTAAATGTGAAAATAAATACAATAGATTTTACTTAAACCTGATCTATATAGCACGCAGGCCGCAAATAACGTATTTCAGATTATAGTATAGGCCGCAATACGTAGGATCGCAGAATGCAGGATGCGAAAGTTGAAGTTCATCCAACTTCCTGTATCCTGCGTACTGCATCCTGCAACCTATTATAATTAGATTAGTTTCTAGTCTTGCGACCTGCGACTCGCGTTCTCTGTGTCTTATGTAAATCGGACTGTAAATAACATATGAGAGAGAGAGAGAGAGAGAGAGAGAGAGAGAGAGAGAGAGAGAGAGAGGGAGAGGGAGAGGGAGAGGGAGAGAGAGAGAGAGAGAGAGAGAGAGAGAGAGAGAGAGAGCAAGATTTAGGTATATGAATTTGAAATCTGAAATATTAAATCGACTAACACAAGACAGATATTTGTGGATGTACATTATATTTCCGATGTTTATAGTCCATGCGCGTATGATGCACGCATGACGAATATCATTAGTCGACGTTAAGCGCAAATATACGCATATGTATCTGAATAAATTGTACTACCGGGTATCAATTTTGGCGATGTATGCAAACGACGTGCGCAGTTAAACACTAGCGAGAGGAAACACGCACGTGATGATTCCCAGGCGCGATAGATTTCCGCGTGACGTGGTTTTGTGCGCCTTTCGAACGGAAGAAAATTATACAATGCGTCTCTTCCCTGCAGCGAGAAAGTGCGCGTATAGAATTTTAACATTCGTCAATTTATTAAACAGAATTATTACAAATAAAAAATGTAATTGTCTCACACTTCAAAAGCGAAAGAAACATAATTATCTTAAAGTTTCAAAGTTGCATGTTTGGGCTTGAAAAATACGTTTTCATGGAAATCGCAAGCCGATGTAATGGAAAAATAGAAATACATCGTGCAGAATGCGTCAAACTTAAGTTAATCGCTGCCGCAAATCGTGCAACCACTGTATACGGTTTGAGAGACAAGAAAAGTCCAAAAATGTTAATTCACTTTCACAACAGTAACACGTTTTGGCGTAGCAATTTGTCCCGTGTCCTGGAAAATGCAGGGGCATAAACTTTGTAATTTAGTTACGTTTTCTCGTTCACGCGCAACGCTCGCGTGGCGCATGCAAATATTATTACTCGCGTCGATCCAACGTCGAGTATCAATTCTGGAGGTACAAATGAGAGTGATAGAGAGAAAAAGAAGTGCATAATTTTTCGAAGAGATCACCCTTCCGAAATAATGAGATCAATTTTATATCGCATTACGATTAAACATTACTTTTCCCTCCAAACAATGTTGATTATTTTACGTTTGGGTCATCCGGTACCGACTAATTTCGAAGCTTGCGATTGTATTTTCATCTATATTCCATAAATTTGAATTCTGTGATTACATTTTAGCCGGCTGGACTTTAATATTACCAAATGAATTTGAAAATATATCTCTTATCTCTCACTCAGATATTTATGTATACATACGCACATATAGTATACAATATACGAAAGCAATCTGACGAAAGTACATATACTTGCGTACTCACGAAGTATTCTAGACAGCATAGATCTATTTGTCAATGCTACATTTGTATGCGTTGTATGTATCAACGATAGCTTCCGGAATATACGCTCCTTGGTCTGTGACCGCACGTCATAAATCTCAGCTGAGACTGTTAAAGCGAACGAATTAGGAAAAACAGTTATTAAACGAAGCGGTAGCGCGGATCGCATCGGGTATATCGCGTCTCTCCACCGATACACTTTATCATCGACGATTGGAATAAAAATGAAAATAAAAGCGCCAGTTATGGGACACGATAGTACAGACGCGCACGCGATATGTACGGTGTTGTTCGGAAATCGATTAACCCATATACGCCAGGAAAATATGCCTCACTCATAGATGCCGAATGTTCGTGTGAATCGTGCTCTCGTGTCGCAGATCATTTTGTAACGTTGTTACACAAGGGATTGTGCGCTCGCTAGTGCAGCGTAGTAATCGTTGTAGGGAGAGAAGGCGAGAGAGAGCGAGAGAGGAAGAGAGAGAGAGAGAGAGAGAGAGAGAGAGAGAGAGAATGTGATTGATATTGCGTTGGATGTGTAATGTGCAATAAAGCGGTAAAGAGATCGAATACCCCGCGGCTCTCGATAATAGTTTAAGCTCGCGCCTTTGTCAATTTTGCATTAAGTTGGGTTAATCCGTTCGTTACGCCGCTGTTTCGAGGGGGATCAAAGGGGAATGGGCTTGTAACGAAAATCAAAGCTATGCGACGTGATGCAAAATTCAATCGGATTATAGGATGGACACATTACCTACAGCGCGCGGAATGCGTAAGATGAAGTTACGCTCATTCATGTGCGAGCGTGCGTAATGCAATTGCGTTATTCGAGGAAATTCATGTTCTTTCCTCTCGCGCTCGTTCTTTTATCTTGATTTATTACGCTGGATGTCGTGTTTGTCTCTTGATATTAAAAAATTTGTTGATTAGTTATAGTGAGTAGAAGTGATCCTTATTTAAGTTATATAAATTTTTTTTTTCTTGTAGTATCTCAACTTGCGTCTATTTAAGACTCTTATACTGAGTGTATATATCTTACTTTTTTCTCTATTCTTACTATTTTGAAAAATTTTGTCATTATAGTTTTTCGGGATTTTTATAATATATTATTTTTAAAATATTTTTTATATTTGATAAGCGCTATTTGATAAGGGAATTGTATGTCCGTGTCAAATAAATGGCGATTCAGTTCAATCTCTCTCTCTCTCTCTGTCTTCACACAGCAAATTTATCCATAAAATATATATAGAAATAAACTTGTGAAGTTTTCTCCATCACATACTCGATGCGAAATCGAAAGATGCTTAAATCAATCATTCGATTAAAAGTAATTGTTCCTGTAGACTAGTGCCAAGTTCAGGTATATTCAGTATAATCACAAATAAGTATAGCGAAATAAACAAGACGTGAGTGTAGCATTATGTGCGACTACGCTTCTTCTAACAATCTTCTCGTTTCAAACGACTTTCCCTCACAGTCCTTGCCAGGACGCCAAGCCAGCATTGTTCTCGTCACGTTGGCGTATATTTACTGTAATCAGACCTTAATTGGAAACCGGCTGCTCCGTGCTTTCGAAGACAAGACGCTTCCTTCCGGTAGAACTCACATCAAGATTACTCAGTATGCGCGAAATTCGCAAACACACGCGAGATGTTTGAGAGGAGTCAATCAATCGGTCTCTCCTACCACGTGGAAGTTTCATTCGCTCGCTTGTCAAAATCCCGAATATAGTCACGATTACGAGTATACAACTCAGGCGTATTAAGGAAATCCGTGAACTCGACAATAGACAAAGGGAATAAATGTAATGGAATGCAGAGATGGAATTGATTGGTACTAAAACATTATTTTATTTATGAATATATTGTAGAAGGGATTTTTATTAAATTTTTATTAAATATAGTTTTATTTCATAATTGGATGTTTACTTCCTATTATAATTATAATTAATGAATAGCACTGAAAGAAAAAAATAGTCTCATTGGATTACATGGTAATTCTGATTCGTCTATTTTCAATCAGAAATTTTTTTCAGTACACTTTCGAATTTTCTTGCTAATTATATGTAAAGAAGCGAGTTGTATTAACGCATATAATATAATGGCAATTATCTCTGACCTATCGATATATTTGTCGTTGATTACATGTTACGATTTCATAAGAATGCGATTGATTTCGATTAATAATTATGATGCGATCATAGAAGGACCACTAAAATGTCGCGATAGATTGTCAAATCGACAACTCTCATATTGGGAAAAATGTGATCGTGTCACTGCCTACGTCATGTATGGCCAGTCATGTTGTCGCAGTTGCATCGTTACCGCCAATCCTCTTGTCATTGTGATGCTCATATCGCTCGTTAATTGCGTGATCAATGATGCTGTTGATATTATACCTCCATATTACTTCTCGATTTGCGTTTCTACTGTGAGGCAAGCATAGAGTCAATTATATAAATACACAATTAGACACATAATAATCTATTTCTTTCTAACGCGATACAAACAATAAAATATAAAAAAACATTTAGAACATTGAGTTGTTCAATGTTTTAATATAAGTTTGTTTAAAACTTAGCTTGCGAGCTAAACGCTTTCTTTTGTCCATCATTTCATTGAGCAAGCTCAAAAGAAAAAAGAACAAACACTAAAATTCTATTTAACAAAGAGAAAGAATGATTTTGATGAAGTATCTAAAGATTTAGGATGCACAGATTTAAAAATAATTTTGTTTGGCATAAAAATAATTATGTAGGACGCTTAAACTGATTGCTGAAAACTTAAAAAGCAGTTTTTGCAGTATTATCATCAGTGTTTAAACATTCTATGTAATTATTTTGATAGTTTAATAAAATTATTTTCAGATTTGTATTTAGCTAAATTTTTAGATATTTCAGCAAAACCATTTTTTCAATATAGTGGCTATGTCTTTTTTTATTCTCCGTTTATTCGATGTTCGTTCAACGAGCTGTATTAGAAAGATGGAAGTGTGTAGCACTTTCATCACAAATTAAGTTTTGAACAGGCTAATTTTAATATCGGCGAGATTGAAAATATTATATATTGCATCTATGATAACATTATAATTCCAAATTCCAAATCATTGGTGTGCATTAATTTGAAGTTTCTAAGCTCAAAACAACTTTTAACTAGCAATTTAGCTACAGGCTGTAACGAGTTGAAGCAATATTGTCTACCTCCAGGAATAAGTGCGCGTGAATCGCTTTTGTTATTTTATCAAACTCTACTGACGTAATATTCGAGAAGGAGAAAAATTCTATAAACGTGAAATCTCTTCCGTTCCTGCGATAGATATCGCCGAATTGAAAATATCTACTTATTTTTCTTTCGTTCCCTGACGCTTCGCATGAAGACGCAACGACGGCAATGTAAATGGTGTATTGTCACGAGCACCGACGCGAATGATATTTAAAATCACGGGACATGACGTGGTCGTCGCCGTTTATTCAGTCCGTTCCTTTTTAACAGGCGACGTTCGACACCGTCGCCGCTTGACAGATGCCGACCATTACTTTTGACATGTTTCTATACGTACGCCACCCGGCGTAACCTTTCAAGGTTTCATCACATCATTTATGAATCCTTTCACGAATCGCGCGAGAAAAGTTTTCGCTTCCACCCCCGTAAAATCGTCCTAGCAAAGTACATTTCAAATCTTATTGCCGTACCACCGATATTTTCGGCATTTATTCAATAGACACTATCGAACGCACCAACAAGCTCGATAAAGGTTTGTCTACTCTTGATATTGATAAATTGCGGTTGCAACCATTTGTCAACTCTTATGGTTATTCCTAGCATTACAACCTCGATCTATTGAGCAATATTTTGTATAAAGAATCCCGCTGAATAGTAGTTTTTCCGACACTGCTGTGTAAAAAATGATTCCGCATGGGGCACATCTCTCGTGCGGAATTGCCAGAGTTTCGCGTTATTGTTTAAATATTTATAAAACGCAAATGTAATATATTCATAAATAGCGCGACTATGCGCCTATTATATATTTTGAGTTATTATTTTGAATTTATAAACTCAAACAAGTCCAGTCGCTCTATTGTTGAGAATCGATAAACGTGAAACAGTGCATCTCAATGGAAGATGCGAGAATAAATCTTCAATGAATAATGTTCATTCATGCGAAAAACGAACTATTGAAAGGAATTTAATAACACCATCATTGAAACGCGAGCAAGGAAAAGACGTAACCTCGCAAATGAGGAAATGAAGATAATAAACGTGTGAAAACTATTTTCTAATGCGAGCGTTCTCGTCGGATTCGAAGTGGAAATTTTACGAGCTCTTAAAATAAGCGACGCTCACCTTCTACTTCTTTCACTTTGCGTCTTCACGAAATAATGGTATCTCTGTAGCAGTATATTCGGGATAATTCTCTGTTAATGCTGCAGTAGCTATATCGTCTTCTGTACTGCACATGAAACCTTATTAGCGCTAATTGGTAATCGCGTTGCGAGAATAATCATTTTTATCGCGTATACATGAACAGAGAAAACACAATTAGAGAGGAATTTAATCATCCACGCGTCATACCTATCCGTTTTTAAAGCGGCAGGATCGGAGAAATCTCTTCGTAATTCATTTCACGAAGCACCTGGTGTAATCGATGAATACCCTTATTTCTGCGTGAATACTCGATACGCTCGAGTTTTTCAATAATGGAGAAGCATCTTTTATATATTATTTTCAACTGCTTATACCAATGTTTTTATTTAGCATTCTTCCATTAGCTCTTTCACGACATGCATTTTCATCCTCTGCAAGCGCTGTTTGCTGTAACACGTTTCTGACACGAAATTTTTTTTTCTATTGTTAATTTATTTTCCAACGATTTTACTTTGTCTAGACAGTCTTGATAAACCTTAATCCAATTACTCTTATCCAATTTCACTACTTATTTATGATTCTTTTTTAGTTAAGATCTTTCCGAATTTGCAGCTCTCTACAAATATTTTATAGATACTTAAACAAATCCTTGAGTCATATGTACATTAGATTTTCTCAAACATATTTTCTGTATCCTAGACATTTCATTAATTATTATTTTAACGATTCTCTACATCTTTTATTGAACTGAAGATCCCATTCAATCAGATTAGTCAGTGACCTAATTTACATCGTGCACTTGACACATGGCACTACAACTAATAATTTTTTATTAAATTATCTTAATTTTGGCGAACAAACGCGTGCAAACATATATACGAAGGATAAACCTAAAAACATTGCACATACAGACATGGAGCATTACTGAGCATTACTTAAGAGAATTGTGTATTATATTATAATAAGTGGTATGAAGTTATGCATTACTTTAATGGATATTACCAGAGCATTAACGGGTATTATTAGACCATTAATGACTGTTATTAGGGCATTAATGGATATAAAAATTGGGCATTATTGAACATTAGTAGATATTGGTATACACAATTTTAATCAGCGTTTTATCTCTCACCCAGAGAAAGATTTTTTCGATTCAAAGAAATGTTTCTTTGCTAAAGAAAAAATTTCTTTGGTTTAAACATTTTTTTTATAATAAATAAAAAAAAATTATTTGATATTAAAAAGTAATGTTTAAATTGAAGAAATAACGTTCAAGTAAAAATTGTTTTTTTAACCGCATAGTAAAGAAATATTTTCTTGAATTGAAAAATCTTTCTCTGACTGCTCGCATATACATGACAGTTATTTAATTAATCATTTTGATGTATATTGTATCAATTTAGTATATCATTCTTTAAATACATTACTCAAATTAAGGTAATTTAATAGAAAGTTACTAATTAATACATGTATCGAGTACTCGGTGTAAAAAGAATTATCCTGTTTCTCGTTAGCTGCTTCTAACACACGAACCTTCCACTAATCTATAAACTTGCTTATATCATCATTGAATAAAGTTCGGACACAAGACAATAATGTTCTACCCCTTTTCAATAATTATGGTGTGTCTCGTTTGTAACAGCATGTCGTAATAACCTGTTTTCCCTCGTCCTAGGAACCCGACAGACTCTCTAGCACGGATTATGCAACGATAATCCACGCTGAAAAGCCGACACTGCTGCGGCACTCGAGTTAATAGAAAACCGCACAACTCTCTGCGGTTGTCGCCACGTATGTACGTGCGTACGAAAACGAGCAAGTTCCGATGCAAGGCCCGCCGATGTCACGCGTACTACAGGAGAGAGCAAACACGATGGATGTTCATCATCGAGCGGGGAAATAATAACGCGAGCAATTTCTTTCTCGTTCAGATATGCGCAACAATTAAACACCAACGTCGTTCGAGTCCCTCATGAGGCGGCATTTCACCGTTTCGCGAAATGAGAATAATAACTGGCGACCGTAATAAAAAGCGATGAATGAATTTCGTATGTCGTATATAGCGGACAATAATTCGCGTGGCAGTGATGACGCGGTTATTACATTTATACGATAATCACGGGAAATGTAACATTTCGTGTGGACGACTGGAAAAATATTGTAGACTGAGACAAACATTATGGAATTAACGTCTAATTAAGCGATTGAAATCATAATGATTTAACAGGTGAAAGATTCGCAAATTTTATAAAGGCGAACTTCATTAACTACGCAGCACAAATTACATGATGCGAACTGTAAACGAAACAGTGTTTTCAAAGTATACAGACGCATCTAATTGGCAAAAGAACATGTAATTAATAGCAACGAGTTCGTTTCTGGAGAGTTACGCGCTGCTTCAAATTCAAGCAGTTGCGAATCCGCGCGCAGAATTTTCGAGTTCGAAGTTGAAACGGGGCTAACAATGGCTTTCATTAAAGCGCCCAAGTCGCGACTTCGTTGTTGGAATTCTCGTACCATCGTTGGTCGTTAATAAAATAACGTCGGATCACTATTCATTCACCATGGGATGAAGTAAAAAAATTAACCGCTGATCCAAATTCATTCACGTATATCATACGCGAGGCTAGAGTTTACAAAGTTCGAGCGAGAACAAGGAAACACGGCCGACCATGGGCTTACGCAACTTTTGCACCTATACAAACTTTATTAGCTCGAAAATCAATACAGGGAGAAAGGCAAGTTTGCGAGTGTCATCCGGTAGTGTGATCCCAGGACGACAATCTGTCTCGTAGGAAGACGCCAGTGACTCACGAATACATCGTCGACGTATCGCTATTCTATCCTACGTAAATCTCGTTTTCCGTAGGTGAATCCATTCCGGAAACTTGAAATGAATATGATGCCATCGATCTCCATTTCAGTAGCTCTATCTATTTACGCAATGTCTTGCACATAATTGTTTGAAACATGGGATGCAAAGAGAGTAACAGCAAAGAGTAACATGGAGAAATAGAATAATATAAACAGATTTTATGTAACTATTGTATATATGTGTGTAACTATATATGTAATAATTTAATTTTATAAATTTATATATATATATATAAAATAAAAAGAAGACAATAATAAGCTCAATTAAATTAAAAATCAAATTGAAATAATAACGAGCTATGAACCAAAGTAAATATTTGTTGTTAAAATATATAATTTATAATAATAATGAAATAGATGTCTAGATATCCCCCTCCCCCTCTATCAAATCATTTTCAATATTAGACAAGTCATTTTACATGATACATAATACAAATATTGAATGGCAGTTCGAAATATAAAAATTCGTTATGCACCATCCAAAATGACTTGTCTCTAATATCCTAACATTGAAAATGATCTGATAAAGATCGAAATATCCATTTTATTGTTTATTAATCACTATTTATCAATCATAATATAAATTTTAACAATAAATATCTAATGGCCCATCATTATTTCAATTATATATATAATGTATATAAATTTTGTAAATTGAAAGGAATACCTCAACAAATGTTACAATTTCTATGGCATCACGACTGTTAAGCTTATAATAAATTATAAATTATATCGAGCGAACTAGATGTTATTTTCGTTTAAACTCGTCCATTTGTCATAGCACAACCAGGGAAACTAAATAGGTTGTGAGTGAAGAAAAGAATACGTCTCGTGATAAATTTCCTCTGCAACTTTGACGCATGTCCTCAGACTATCTGGTCGCGTTAGCCGGGGCATCATGTGGCCTCGTACTTGAAAAGCGGTATTTTTCAAAAGATGAATACAAAATCATTCCGGTTGCCAGAAGCGACCAACGCATTTAGATAGCTCACCTAGCATCCTAGTTTAACGGCGTCTCGACAGCTGGGCGTCGTGTCGACCTAGCCTTCCGACGGCGTCGGCCGTCATTTATTATTCGATATGAAAAGGCGAGCCGTTGAGACGCATTGAAATTTTTCGCGAGTCATTAGGAAGAGAAAAGAAACGGTGGATTTCGATCCCCGAGAGACGCGAAGGACGCGTCGCGCATTTGAATATCGTAATTTCTATCTCAAGGTCTGTCACAGTTATAAAGAGAATCATTCCCTATCGGTTATCTGTCGATTCGAAAACATGAGAAATGCATTAAAAGTTAAATGGTAATCAACGATCACGACAGTTCTGATTTATCCACCATCTTGTATACAAATTTATAAAATAATGAATAAACTCACCATACGCCAAAAATATCGATTTCTCTTCGTGGCTCAGATCTGCAATAAAATAATAATGGTTAGAACATTGTAAAAGTGCATATAAAAAATTTTAATAAACATCCCCTAATCAGAGATTGGCCATAAGAAGATCACTTTTGATTGATGGTCCAACATGTTTTGATAATTTGCAATAGTTGGAGCAAGATATATACATGCATCTTTTTCTCTCTTTTCCACAGAATTTTGCAGAACATGAACGACTTTTATTTCCAATCTCTCTGAATAGAGAATCTTTAAATTAAAAATGTTACAATAATCATTCATTAAATTTCTACGGAACTGTGTAAAAATATAAAATCAGCCATAGGAAAACATATCTATTGAAGCTAGCCTTGAGAATAAAGGTGATAATATCTCGTCCATTTTCTCCCATCAAAATCAATAGGCAGAGGCGAGATGAAACTCAGGCAGAAAGGGAGAAAAAGCGATCGTCACCGACGCAACCACCTGCCGGCCTTTCCGCCAGTCTTCAGGATTTCAGCCCAGTAATTGCTGCAGCAATTACCGCGAATTACGGCGATAATTACCGTCATTATGCGGTGCAGTAATTTTGGTAATTACTATAGTAAATCGCCAACTATCCGATTGCAACTCGTCGCTCCTCATCTTGCGGTCAGTACCGGATAACTTTTAAGTTATCCCATCCATGACCAGCTACGTTAGTCACAAGTCAAATCAAATTTCCATTCGTAATATTAGAAAACTGAGGGAAGGGTACGTTCGAGACGTAGCACAGCGGTCAATCGCAACGCTAAATTGCAAAATGATATAATTCAGAATGTACCGTGCTTAAATACACACTTTAAAAGTCGACCCTCGAGATATTATCCCTCGAGATTAAGAGCAACGGTAAGCTATGTCGCAAAATAAAAAGAGCGTTAATTAAGCGATGAATAAGCTAGCGTGTTTTTCTTTTGCACATTATTCGCGTAAAGAGTCAGAATTTTACAGAAATAAGTGGCACACGCCGGTTCAAAATTAATTCACGGAAATGAGATCTTTCGGAGTTATTAACCGCCCTCTGTATTTTCACAATCAGCGAGAATTCGGTTTAACAATGAAACGGCGCTACTCATTTCGGCTTGATAATGAAATGAAAATAGGTAGGAGCGCACGCGCGAGGGAGTAAAAGTTCTAAAATATTACCTCGTAAAAAAGTTTACGACGATTTAATTTACCGTTTCCTTCTTCTTATTTTTAAGATAAACTTATTAACGTTATATGAATGGTAATAATAGTAGATATTTATATGAGTAGAGAATCTTAATAATGAAAATTTAAAGCAAGAGCAGAGAATTAAAAAAATCCCCTGCAATTACGTGCAATGCTTTTCGAAGAGAAATGTAAGTTACATATATTTCGATTTATAGCCAGAAGTTGTAAAGAAATATCGGTAACGACGAGTCAAGTGTGAACTATGATTTCTTTCTATATACGATATATGCGATCGGAACGATCGTCTGTCTACTCGTTCCCGTAGCTCTATTTCGATATTCGAGACACGAAGTTATTTAATGTGCTGCGAGAACGACGGCTGCTGCTGTAAGAGGTATTACGGCAGTTGCAACAGTAACGACAGAAACCATATACCACGGCTATTCGAGCCAACTTTGCGCTTTGTCGGTATGAGTCACCTTTCATCTATTTCGAGACTCGTAGAACAATATGTCCCATTTCCCAATGTTTGCCGTCGTTCGAAAAACGCGAAATGTATTAATCAATAAAGCACGATAAAAATTTCATCAATTTCAATTTCATCACACCTTGTTAGTAATATTTTTAAAATAATGCGTCAAGTCGCGATTAAAGCATTCTAAGCGTAGTAACATTTTTATCGTTGTCGCCGATCGGAACGTCGAATTTGATGTGACGATCGTTTAGCCGGAATGTTTGCCCGAACACAACCGAGCGATGCAACCGAGCGATACAGCCAGTGCATTTGAAATGATTACCGGTACAGTGCATCGCCGCATTGAATGGCATGAATTGTTAGCAGCTATTTGCAAATTTATGAACCACTCAGCCAGTGACAATTCGCGCACAGACAGCGTTCGTCCCACGCCTTCGTGTCCTTCCGCGACAAAGATAAATATTCAAAAAACTTTGTATCAGCGACATGGGAATAGTAAATAGACAATACAATGTCTGTGATATCTCAATATTTTAATCGCAATGCATATAAATAAAATCGTTCGTTTATAAATGTTCATAATGTTTTCTAGTCTGAATATTCGAGTCTAAAAAACTCCGCATTAATTATATGGAAAATTTCGGTAAATTTCGATGAAATGAGTTAGTTTAATGCATTTTTATAATGTCATGTGAATACAAAAATGTTCAATAATGAATAATTTAAACTATCAAATGTGGTCTATAAATACAAATTTTACACCTTTGATATACCATACTTCAAGAATTATTCATTATGGAGCCTTGTATTTTGATATAATATTTTTTATTCACTACACTGTTAGACATTAAAGAAGTAATGGCAATTTCTTGAATTAAATCTAATCTCTTAAGTTAAACATTTTATTATTTTTAATTTTCACCTGTGTTCAAAATGTAAATCAATCCTTTCAGTGCTTAGTTTCCAAACAAACAATGTCACGACGTATGCACTTAATAAAATAAATTTAATAGTTTCTTGCTAAATTGTTTAACTTCATTGTTTTAGTTAAATTAACACATATCGTTATTAGAAATAGTTATTAGGTAACCTATAGAAATAATTAAAGATCAAATACGGTATGATTTAACATTATAAATTTAACAGTGTATATATAAACTACATTATGTGTGAAAGCTAAATTATTTCACCGAAACCTAATATGATTCCATGTAGGCAGAGTCCTTTACATCTTTGATCTTCGAATGATGATAGTTAAAAATAATTTGAAAGATCACGTCGGGCTTCGTAAGAAATAATATTCAAATTATGAGTATGTCAAAATTGATCGCGTTGTCTCAAAAGTTAACTGCGAGATATTTTTTATACCTGGCACGTCCCGTTCATTCTCTCGTCGTTTCCTTACTTAAGAGAAGAGAAGAGCCGTATCTAACGACTCGCATGAGCGGACTGGCAAAAGGCTGTTCGTGGAAATACCGAAAGTTATGAAAGTTTTATGACAGGCCATGAGAGAACGTCGGAAGATGCGGAGAATGGAGAAAGATGAGGATGAAGGGGAGAGGAAGTTTCATGCTAGGTGGATGACGATAGGATCCACGGACATTTATGACGAGCCAATTTTTTCGTTTGATTATTCAACGCGCACGGATGCATCCAGGCTCTCTCGGCGATTGCATTTGACGGTCGACCGTGGTCTGAAATTTTGGGAACGGAAAAAAGCGCGACGGAAATCCGAAAAGCCTGGTGACCGCAGCCTGAAAAATATAACACTATTCTCGAAAACGACAATCTTTATCGCTGCGAGGGGAATCGACATTTCGACCGCTGGTTACGTAAATTCCTCGAGACCGCGATTTGTTATCACGTTTTGTAAAATGGATCGTCGAGAGGACTGTCACGAGGGAGGCAAGAGAGGGCAAGTCGTTCGAGAGTAAGCCGAGCGCGGGCGATAAATCAGGACTCGCACGATAATGAAATTCAATGCTTCGGGCCTGGGTGCGTCAGTCGAGTTTTATCAAAAGCACCTATTTATCTTTCTTATAAAAACAGTTTGAGAACAGTTCGCTCATAAACGGCATCGAACGGAGAGAGTGAGTCTCGTCCTCAAATCGCTCTGGCTGTCGCCACTCCGTAAAGCGAAACTGAGATTGATGGTTTTTCTTTCACCCTTGGAATTTTCCAAAAATAGTACCGACATTCATAAATTTCACAAACGTCTTTAAATGAAGATATCCCGATGTCGCACAAGAGTTCTTTTAATTATAATTTCAAGATAAATCGTTGATTCTTCTTCAATGATTATCTTGATAATCGATGAAGGAAAATCAATTTTCTCAACTTCTATTAGATATCATTAGTAATTATATGTATTACTAATTATTGAATAGAATTAAAAATGTATAGGTGGAATTCTAATTTCTTTTGTATATCATAATGTATTTTTTACTGTTTTTTGAATTATACGAAAAGAATAGAAATTTCAGATATCAAACTAAAAGCGGAATAAACAAATTTAAATAAAACGAGAGAAGTTGAAGAAATGAAAATAAAAAACTCCCGAGTGTATCATGTCGAGTGATAAAAGAGAAGCGTTAAAATTCAAATATAATAAGAACGATTTGATTTGCAACCTGGATTCTACTCATCAAATTTCCTTGTTCCCATCGTGTTCTCTATCTCGCCCATAATTCCTTATCGACTTCCTTTCCGAAATCACCATTATCCTCCATTTTCGCTGGAATACGACATGGTTAATGAAATTGAGACGTCCAGAAAGCGAAGAGAAACGAGCAACCGAACCACGGAACCGAACGATCGACGATAAGTCCTCTACAGCTCGGGAGAAACTGCGCAAGTCGCATCGTTTCGGTTTGTATATATTTGTTAGATCGAAAATACAATCGTGTGATCGCATTGTATAATCATGAGCATCGTCCATTCCGAAAGATAAATGAGACACGCGCAGCTAAAGGACAGAGTTAAAAACAGACACGTTATAAATAGATTTTGAATGTAGAGCTCTAAAATTGATCCCTCTGTCGTGTTCTCGTTTGCGCGTTACAAATTTCAACGAGCTCCGTTGAAGCACATGCAAAGAGTTACGAGCAACCGATTTGATTAGCCGAATTCACAATCCTACATGGGTTAATCTTCAAAAGGGTCGCAAGCAAGTGTACAAATTAGCGGTGACGGACCGGTCATTCAGACGTCCATCGGAATGCCGGTGTATTCCGAGTTTCTAGTGTACATATACTAGATACAACATTCAGCGATGACATCCTCTCATTGCGAGCCAACGCAACTCTCCGGAACAGGATTCTGTACTACGTATGCATCGTATTTAATCCACATTTTACGCCTCGACGATCCGCAGCGTGATTCAATTACGTCGCCGAGGGTGGAAGTTAGGGGGAAGGTTCTGTCGGGGTCGCTGCCGAGTCTTGTACACACTGAGGATGATGATACCACCCCCTTGTTTAGCATCCCCGTACCTCCATACCTTCTACATCTGCAGACTTCGCAACAAGAGGATGTTTCCGCGTGCGTTTGCGAGTAAATTAAGATTCGTTTACACTATGTTGTGACCTTAACGATTATAAATTGCAACAATGGTAGTCGCGAATCATTATATGAGAATACGCTAGAATTTTTATTGATCAAGCAACTGTTATTTTTTAAAATCACAAACATATCGATTTGATTGCTAATTCACAAGCGTGAAAATCTTTTATATAAATTTATTAACCTTCTCGGTATTTCCCTTTCCTTTTTCTCTTCCTTTCCCTTCCCTTTTCTTTTATTGCTTATAACCGTTTTATTTATAAAGATACATACATTTGCTTGGCATCATTATATTCTTTAATATCTACACTCTAAAAAATATCGGTGTGGATTTAATCTCTTAATGTGAATTTAACACTCATGCGGTATCTATATATTTGATGTCAATATTAATTAATTTGGTATTAATATTAATCAAGACACATGATGTTAAATCCACATCATACTGGTGTTAATATTAACAGCAACATAGTGAGAATTATATAGATATAGAGGTTATTTTTTATAGCGTAGTGTTTCAATTGAAAAAAATTTTTTTACAATATATTCACTTTTATAAAAGTTATAAACAATTAAATTGAATGGATATGCCATATCAAAAAAGCATACCCATCCAATTTGATTGCTTATAACTTTTTAAGGATTAAAGTGCAAAGTAAAAAGCTGTAACAATAAATTAATAACACTTACTAAAGTAGCTTTTAGTTTGTGCGATTCTCTTTTTTTCTGCGAAATAAAATTTTACGATGCTTATTATATTTTTATGATTTGAATTAATTTTTACGTGGTCGCATATTATATGCATACGTCGCACACATTTTCTCGCGGAGGATCGCGCAAAAACAGAGTAAACTTTGCCTCTCGAGGGACAGAGACGCAGTGTGTGATGCGGTAAGAGATTTACGTAAAAGTGTACTGTGAAACATGCAATTTGATGCACGCTAGTGGATCACGGCGCAGTGAAAAGAAGGTAGCAGCTCCTGCCGACTCCTGAACGTAGCATCCCCCGTGAAAATTTGACAACGTGGTGGCGGAAATTAATTTCCGCAAAGGCGGTGTTAATGCCGGCTGTACTGGGAGTATTATCGCTAGGATCCGCCGTGATCCGACTTAGGGCGAGACGCGTGCTACGGGCTTGCCTTTACACGTACGACCGTACGTAATTGTTCAGAAAGATGCGACAGCACGCGTCGTTGACGCACGAAAATTGAACAACTGCGAGGTCTAATGTAGCCATTATTCAACGCTCGTACAGCGAAGACGCATAAACGTAAAGGACTTCCACGAGTAGGAAAACCAGTAACGTGAACTTATAGTTTTGCAAATGTAAAAACGCGATTTTCATGAATAAAGTTTGCGCCAAGAGAGACTGGAGAAAATTGTAATATTATTAAATTATTCATAACAATTTATACCGTTTTAATATGCGCATATATTTAGTAGCCGTTTAATATTTTAATTATCCGTGATACGGATACACAAATTATTTATTAATCATATTAATAAATATAAGATTGGAATAATATCGTGAACTGTATA
>NW_017259196.1:1222216-1223509 GCF_001594045.1 Atta colombica
CTTCTCTATCAATCAAGTAATAATCTTTTCTATAAATCTGAAATCAAAACGGTGTGAATTTTTTGTAAAATTACTAATATATTCATTTCAATATCGACCATTAATATATATGCCACCATAAAAATTAGCTCATTATTCACAAGAGACAGCTCATTATTCGAGGGTAATAGGCAATACATAAATCTGTCCAGTATGAATTATTGGAATCATATAATATAACAATGATAAGGTCACACGCATATGTGTTTTCGTTGTATATGCATCAACCACGTTATTAATCTCGCACTATGAGAGAGGGTAAATACAGCGACCATTACGTCGGCCATGTTTATGGACTACCCAAGGCAATGTTTCCCAACGTGGATGTTGTTGAAACTTGAGATCTTGAAGTCCCCTAAGGGATGCAAGCTCTTTAGTGAAGCAATGAAACCATTCGTGACATTGTTATGCGACTAAGGAAGTACGAATTCATATTATGATTCGATAATTTCGATAAAGCAACTTGATTTTGTTTCTTTTCGACTATTACAGAAGAAAAACTTTTAAGAATCTCTAAAAGTTAATATTCAATGTCCGAAAGGAAATTATCAACAATCTAAACCCTGTAAAACGACTGAGAAAGCAAAGCGTTCACGCGATACAATATTAATGAAACATTATTAATATTTACATTAAAATGTTGTGAATGTTCATTTTCATAATATCACCGTCATGCGATCGCATCTGTTATCTGTGTATATCAATTCTCGACGACGAAGTTGGCAAATGCAGAGACTAATAGATTCAGTGTGTTTGCAGAGTATCTAAGTATAAATGCCGGTTATTCTCATGTGTCCATGCACTTTGATACTATCTCGTGTGCATACGCTGAAAACAGGAAATCATCAAAGTCGTCGTCGTCGTCGTCGTCGTCGTCGTCGTCGTCGTCGTCGTCGTCGTCGTCGTCGTCGTCGTCGTCGTCGTCGTCGTCGTCGTCGTCGTCGTCGTCGTCATTGTCATCGAATGTCAGTAACGATTTCACGCTTCTCAAAATGTTTGTAATTTCTTTTTTATCCGTCATCTTCCTGCCTCTTGCTTTCCTGCGGCAAGAATGCAACGACACCACAACTATTCCGTTAGAGATGTAAGCCGTACGTTTGCTTGCATTCCTGGAGTACCGAATTCATCTCACTCGCGTGGGAAGCCAGCCTTATACCGCAAAATGATATGCATGTGACTAGATGGACTCTGACTTATTTTATGTCACGTAAAAAATATATATAAATAATATATATATATACATATATATATATA
>NW_017259196.1:1223609-1256103 GCF_001594045.1 Atta colombica
AGAAGATCTTAAGCCAACAGGAATTATTGACAATTGCAAATTGCTAATTTCTCTGAATTGCTTTATAGATCACCAAATCCTTTTACACAATAAAGGTACGTAAAAAAAAACACTAACTACTACAAAAAAAAAACACACCATTAAATTTGATGAGAAAATCAGGAAACATTAAAAATTTACTTTATTTCTCTTACTTTAGCTCTTATAGCTGTCACCTCAGATTATAATTCCCTTAGTGCAGAAATTCTATAGACCGTACGTATCAAATGATATCTTTCTTAGAAGCGTATAATATGCACAAACAATCCTGAGTTTGTGAAATTGTAATCGAATGCCTAATAAAAAAGATTTTCCAAAATTAAATTATTTTTTTCTTCTTTTACAGATTTAAAAATCCTTTTTCAGGATTAAAGTATACACATTAATGTCTGTGAAGTATTAGGTACAACTTGTACAACTTTGCTTCCGCCGTTTTCCTATAGATGGCTTTAGCGGTAAGTGGTGGTCGAAATAAATAGATCATAGACGTCATACAATAAACTTGGGCATCTGTCAACATAATCCCATAGAAACATTAGTCGATTTGTGTCTGCATCATAAAGTTATTCTCGATTGAAAATGTCAGTTTACGAGTCAAATTCTCGTCATTGGAGGTTTTAATTTTTTGCTTCAATATGAAGAAATCTGCGGCTGAGGCTCATCGAATGTTCTCAAATACTTATGGTGAGACCGCTATTAGTGAAAGAACGTGTCATGAGTGGTTTGAACGCTTCAAGAACGGTGATTTTGACGTCCAAGGTTATGCTCTGTATTTGGTGGGACCAGCTTGGCGTAGTGTATTATGAACTATTAAAACCGACTGAAACAATCACAGGCGATCGGTATCGAACGCAATTGATGCGTTTGAGCCGAGCATTGAAAGACAAACGGCCGCAATAGAACGAGAGACACGATAAAGTGATTTTGCAGCATGACAATGCTCGACCCCATGTTGCGAAAGTGGTCAAGACATACTTGAAAACGTTGAAATGGGAAGTCCTACCCCACCCGCCGTATTCTCCAGACGTTGCTCCCTCTGACTATCACTTGTTTCGATCAATGGCACACGGCCTGGCTGACCAGCATTTCCGGTCTTATGAAGAAGTAAAAAATTGGATTGATTCGTGGATAGCCTCAAAAGATAACTAGTTTTTTCGACGCGGGATTCGTACGCTACCCGAAAGATGGGAGAAAGTAGTGGCCAGCGATGGACAATACTTTGAATCATAAATGTATAACCAGTTTTTTACAATAAAGCTTCGAATTTCGGAAAAAAAACGGCGGAAGCAAAGTTGTACACCTAATAGAATTTATTTCAAGAACGAAAATTTCGAAATTGAAATCTTAAGAAAAATTTTTTGTTGTTCTCAGCATAAATTCCACCTCACAGATACGTATTAATGCGTATACTTTAATCTTGGAAACGGATTTTCAAATCTATAAAAGAAGAAAAAAAATTATTATATAAAAATTACAATTTAGTCGGTAACAGACGGATCTCCTTAAAGCTTTAGATAATAAAAAACTAAGTATTTAAAAATATACAGCAGGAATTCTGTCTAAAAATAATCTTAAAGCACCGAAATTAGCATATTTTTCATTTTTTGTCTTTTTAGGATAAAAAACGTGGAAGTTTTATTATTTTTATGCACTTATTTAAATTTTTTCTGATATATTCATGATTTTTTTTTATTCTGTTCCGCAAAGTGTCTATAAAAAGTTGATAATAATACTTATAAAGCAACAATCATGTATAATTATTTAATTTCATCATTTTAATGACACATTTATGGCATAAAAATATTTAACGCAAAATTTTGACAAAATATATCTGGCAAATGACATTTTTGTATTTTTGGCACGCATTTCTGTCATATGCATAAATTCAATACAATTTATTATATGATATACATTAGATTTAAAAAGATCTGTTTGGAGCTGTTGTAACAACTGTATATATCAAAATTGATATTAATCGATAGTACATGAATTCGTGAAAAGTTTTCCATCGATTACCCTGTCTCTTACCCTGGCACTTTAACTTTGGAACAACTCCGCATCGCGCGATTTAAAAACGCGAGATAAACGAGCATTTTACTTCGCTCGCGCATGCATGAGTATACGGTATAATTTTAACTTTTGCTGTCCAATATCACGGGGACGGAAAATCCGAGTTGGCGGCACAACGGCCGTTTCCGCTACCCGCTGGAAAATATAAAAATGTCCATCTATTCCTCTCCCTTTCCCCCTTCGACCGTTGTGAGAAACGAAGACGGCCGGCAAAGGCAGGTCGAGGGTAGAGAATACCCAGTGGGATAGAAAAGTCACGAAGGTGAATTCCTTCGTGCCTCGAAACGCATGGAGGAAGGGTAGCGGAGTGGTATGGAATTACGAAGTTTAAGATAAAATGGATTCGCGGAATCTGAAATAGAAAATTCCCTAGCTAATACCACGGCAGGATTCTCATTCCCCTCGCATAACCTTCGTCATCCGGGAACGCTGCTTTCTTCGTATTCCTGTCGTGGTGACCATCCATCCCTTCTTAAGCAGCGGTGGGAATAAGAGAAGATAACTGAACGTGAATGAAATCGGTCGCGTGCCTTTCAATCATTCACTATTCCTTACTTTGAGTTTCACGATAATGAAAAGTGGAAACCGCAATTGCCTCCATACCACATGGTTTTTCAATCTTACTCATTATTCCGTAGTAACATCTTAACCTTCGACAACGGGTTATTTGGTCGAATCGAAATTTTTTAGATTATACAATTTGTACGATTTTGGTATTATAAGATTCTAAATTGAAGATAAAAAACTTGAATCTTTCTCTATCAATCGCCGTATACACTAAGAAAAATGTTTTGTATGAATAATCATAATTTAATTGATATTACAAAAACTTTTTAATTAAAAAATTGTGTTGTTCTAATCAAATTTTGATTAGAACTTCTGTACTTTAAACAAGCCCTTTAATTTATATAATATAGTTTTCATAATTGTGATTGGAGGTTAATAGCTAAAAAGATATGAATGATAAGATAGTAGAAGATTGATAGTAATAAAAATATCCGATGAACAAGATATATCTCAAAATATATCTCAAAATATAGTCAAGTTGTTTTACTCGCAAGTATTCGAGATTTTCCGATAAAACTCATTGTGTTACGAGATTATCGTTATAAGAGACTAGTTATAAGAGATATTGGTCGATTATTGGCTCATGTTTATTGCAATTATGGATTGAGAGCTAAAAAAAGCCGCGCATTGGCGGCATTGCGCTATTTGTAGATCAGCATGTATCTAAGCATAGTAAAAAGACGGTAAAACAGTAAGTGAGATAATGAAAGGAAGTAATTGTGAAATGAGAACAAGTGCACATTTGTAACAGTAGCTACTCGTTTTACTGTGCATCCATGGAAAGACAAACGACGCTTGTGACCGTTATCACTGGCCTGTGATAATGTTACTTACCAGTTTCCGAACAGATTGAAAAGAAAAATAGAAGCAACCAATACCAAATGAAATCGAGCGTCTCTGATTTCCTATTTTCCTATCCTACTTCCAACCAGGTCGTCTTTCTGAGCTAAGAAACTGCGTTTACTTCTCTTTTTTTGTGAAAAAACGAATGAACTTTTACTATTCTTCTTTTTCTTTAAATAAAAGAGAGGTACCGCGAAATATATAAGATTAGTTTTTATTACAAGAATTTATTACATTATAATCTTCTGCATCATAATTTTATCATTAATACATCTTACGATATTATTTTATAATCGAAAAGTTATGCAGTTTCATAATACTACCTTTAGGTGCGAATAAAATATCTCGATCTTCTGCGTGAACAATTTGGGCATCGATGTAAAAGTTTTCTGCATCGCGTGAGATTCCATCCTATTGATATTAATTATTAAGCCACCAATCTGTTCAGCGGTATGCCCTTTTATCGACCTCTAGCCATTACTGCAAGTGATGCAAGACTCACACGCCATCTGATAAGGATATTATCGATCGTCACTTCCAGAGCTAAACGTGCATTTGAAAAATGATCGCAGATAGAGAAGGTGAGAAAAGATTACAAGTGATGCGTATATACGAGAATAGCCAGAAACAAAAGCATGTTTTTTTGCATGGATTTTTGCACTCCTCGCCACAGGAAAACTAAAGCCACTGGCGGGATCGCCTTTTCGCAGATAACGCAGCAACGTTCGCAAAAGCTCTAAAAGTGCAAACGTGTAAAACATAGCAAGAATATATGTATACTGTACGAGATGTTTAAATCCACTCGAGCATCATGCGCTGTTCGGAATATTAGCTGCGCTTTAAAATCTTTGGATTTGAAACAGCTAATTCTAAAGAGTGACAAAGGCATTCGATTTTTATATTTTAGACTTAAGGGAATCCTAAAGTGAAGCCCGAACTCCGTTGTTTTTACCGATAAAATGCGACATATTTTTATATACTATCATCAATATCGCACTCACACATACATACAAATTTTCCAACTAATTAATCTTTCGTATTAAATGTCTAAATCTAATTCTAAATTCTCAATAATGATTGTTCACATATAATCTCTAGTCCAAACCAAGATTGTTTTATACGTATGAAATATAAAACTCGTATATAAAGCAAACCTTATTACAAATTGACATTAAAAGTAATAAAATTATAATTTTCCAATTATTTTTCGTTTTTGGTATGAAGTCGACCGATTTGGATTACATTATTGTTTATACTTTAATTGTGGAGAAGGATTTTTTAATCTGTAAAGATAGTTAGAAAAATATTTGTTTGGAAAAACAGATTCACTTTAGGATCCTCTTAAGATGACATAAGCCAATCAAAGGATTATTAGCATCTTAAGACAATCTTAAAATAAAAACGGACGGCGGTATAAATACTACTCAAAGAGTGACAATTAAACCAGAGTGTTGAAAAAGAGGGGTTTCAAATGTCAAATTTCAAGAGTGAGACTTAGAGTTTCCACTCCAAAGAATTTTAGAGAATGAGTATAATATTATATTTGTATAAATTAATGCTATACTTTTGATGGCCTTGTGCACATTTATAGTTAATGGCAAAGTTCGGAGAAAAGCGCGGGCAGTTCGGAGATCAGGTGAATTATACCACATCCATTCTAACCGCTAACACGCACCCGCCCTTTCCGATCCGGATGTGCACACCCCTTATAAGCGCTACGCTCGAGGTGCTCTCTGCTAATCGGATTTTTGCACTCCTCGCCATAGGAAAACTAAAACCACTAGTGGGATCGCCTTTTCGCAGATAACGCAGCAACGTTCGTAAAAGTAAGCCCGCTAAAAGTGCAAACGCGTAAAACGTAGCAAGAATATATGTATACTGTACGAGATGTTTAAATTCTCGGTCACCATGCGCTGTTCGGAACAATCGATTTTTTTATGTTACCCAGACAATATCTATGATACTACGAAGGATTCAAAGAGTCAAGCTGAGAATAGATTGCGTTCATTTTTCACGTTCATTAAGCTTCATAGAGCGAGAATATTTTTAAATTCCATAGCTCTTTCTTGAGTATAATTTATTATAATTTTATTGTATTTCTTATCTTAAAATATGATACTGTTGCAGTGTCACTATAGTGACTTTCTCATTCTTTTAAAGATTATATAATGTTATGATATTTGATGTTTGTATTTTTTTCTATTACTTCAGGCTTCTAAATTTTAATTGTAGATTAATGTAATACAATAGATTATATATTTTGATTTTTATCAAAGTTAATAGTTATTAATTTATATAATTATATTTTACACATCTCTAATGTTTTCTTGTTATTGCTGGAATATTATTAATAAAAGCAAATGATAGTTTCTCAAATTAGTTATCTCTAACATCAATTCAATGACAATTCACCACCTAACTCAATCGGTCTAATTTTCAGGCAAGTCACTCGTTACATTCTTGTCGAGTTCTTCGTTTTCTCCCTTTTCTACTCCTACTCGAGCCATCGATGTCTAATTTAATCGCGGCAATTAAGGCTGGTTCCGACGAAGAGAGTACCGTAACGATTCAGAGGAAATTGAGAAATTAATATTTCTAAGGTACGCGGAGGTTACGAAGAGTGTGCTGGCGGAAAAGAGGTCGTAGGAGAATAATTAACAGCCGCTTTATAAAATCCAATCGAAGCTCCGGAAAGTGGAGAAATGGCGGCGAAGAACGAGAAGGGTTACATCAACGACTAGCCGACCAATGAATGAAGAAGAGACCTAGAGATACGTCCGGAAGTACATTAATGAATTCATTTGCTAGCTTTCTCTCTCCTCAGGAACAAGAATCTTTTGAAGCAATGATAAAACACTGGTTTCGGAGAAAGGATGATACTCAAGAATGTACAAATGTTAAGTGAAACAGTATACACTCAAATGTGTTTTAAATCCAAACACACAATGTTCTGTTTATTGAAAAAGTTTAAAAATAAAACATCTATAAGTGTTTAAAAAATGGAGAATGAAACATTTTAATATCTTAAAATTCTATATATAATTTATAATTCTATCTATAAACACTTTTTTTGAGTGTACAAGATATTATATAATATAAACTTGCGAAATTTTAGAAAAAATATTCGAGTATTCCACAGAAAATACCTATTGAAAAGGATGCCGCCAAATATATTATATCATATATTATATATTATACTGTATTACTTATCATATATTATACTGTATTATATTGTATTAAATTAGGGGAAGGGGGGGGGGGTTATATTGTATTATCTTATATGATATTATAATTCTCATGTATAATAAATTAACAATTATTTAGACAGGGCAATTAGGAGTCAGCACCGAAATTTTAATTACGCTGTATCGCAATATTAATCTAATATAACTAGAGATATCATATTTTAATAATCTATGTCATATTTCAATAAAACTTGTTTATATAATTCTTATGTGTTCCTGTATAAAAATATTTACAAGGCAAATTCATTGGAATTACGTATGAACATCGACATTTTTGCGGTAACGACTACTAGTTTTTCCTATCTTTCATTTCCATGTCTCTATTTCAAGTGAACAAGCAAAAGTGTCATTCAAAAGGAATTAGCGAGGAAGAAAAGGGATGCTCTGTCGTCACTCGCTTGTGTTCTTCTCTCGATTTTTGAGAATCAACTCTCGACCAATTTATTTTTCATTCATGCTAAAGTCAACAAACATTCTACTTTTGTTTGCTGCCGACACCTTTCTTTCTCAGTTTGTTTAATCTGTGTGTGTGTGTGTGTGTGTGTGTGTGTGTGTGTGTGTGTAAATTTTTCATCCTCTTTTCATATGGCATCCCGATTCTGCTCAGCCCCATCTCATTTTCCGTGAATAACTCTGGTAATAATTATCAAAGCAACAATTGCCGTGAACGTTTTTATGAAGCGCTCTATTAAGTTCTTACTACTTTAAGCGGGGCAATAAATAGGCTTGTCAGTCGAAAAACTAAAGAATGGCATAATATTTCAATGTGTTTCAATAAAAAAAAATATGGCGACATACGACACATGTATAACGCGCTTTGTAAATTTATATGCGACATTTCAAAAAATATTGCATCCCTATTTATTAACGCCGTACATTGAACTTTCATAAAGTGATAACACATTCATTAATAATAGTGTAGATTCTATAAGATCGTTTTTAGCTTCAATCCTTTAATAGATATTATGCTAATCAAACTGTATCTTTTGTCAAATTGCAGTTAGTCCTTTTATGCAGACTCTACATGTCGTGCATGTCACCGATGAATTGCTCGTGGTATATCGGTCAATATCAAAGTTCGTTAATTACAGAACAGGGCTGCCCGCAATGTGTAACTGGATGAAATATCAATTTAATAGTTACACTTCGACCGATCAGCTCTGCTAGATCGTACCGCACGTTCGCATCGTGACAAAATTAATTGTAACGCGACTCGGCTAAACTAGCCTAATTAGCGGGGCTTTTACATAATATAAGCGCGTGAATGTAATTTTAGGTGTTTATTAAGTTAAGTACAAAGTTTATCCGCAGATCTCATTCGATTTACTTTTTTCTTATTTTCTTACCTTAACTTCGCATCTTTAAAAACTAACGGAAGCAGTTTAGACCTAAAAAGTTGAACTAAAAGTTCAAACCTTCAAAGTTCTTTGCAGATCAGATAAGTCGTCTTCTTTCTGGATAAAAAGTCTTTACATTTAAAAAATGACTTTGAATAAAGAGAAGATCGAGAGGAACAATATAGGTATATATCTATGAATAAAATTATAGTGTTGATTCGTTTAGAGTAGCGACCATTTGGCAAGTTGTGCGTAAATAAACTCGTAGAGAACATCATCGCCAGAGTGACATGTTGTTGCGGATGTCGCAAGTCAGGTTGGAACGATTCAGCTGAGTAAAGTGCGACGTGGATATGGCTTTTATAACAAACCCATAATCTGTATGTTCCACGGGGGAACGAAGTTTTCAGGACACCGATCTAGGGGCGGAGAAGCAAGGAGATATTGAGGTTATCCTTATTCGCGGAGCGCGTCTCTAATGACGGCCTGTGATATCGCAGAAAGGGTAAAAGGATATAAACATATTATGGGATAACGAGGAACTACTCGCTGGATACACTATCTCCATTCACTTATATGGCCATATCCATATAAACACTTTGTTTGATTAATCAAAACTATAAAATATAAAAGGAGATAGCACTTTTCAAATTGAAGATCGAACGCTTCTTTTATTGTAATAATAAAAGTACAGATCTTTTAGCAATAAATAAATTCTTTATAAATCTATCTCTTTTATGTATTATTTCTACGTAGATCTACCTGCAGTAGAAAATATTTTCATTGCAAATATTTATTTCGATTAAATATTGAATTCATTGGTATAGAGAATAATACTAATAACTTATTCTAAGATAAAACATTGACATAAATTATATGCTTTTCATCATTCTCAATCCTCTAAATTTGCGACATGAGAAGTGCCCGATAACTTACAATGCACGCTTCGATGCACATTGTAGAACGGAGCACGTGATATCCGCCTTGTTCTCTGATGTGTTTCAACACCACCGGATTGGCGGGGGTCGGACGGGGAGCCATGGTCTGGCGTGGACATAAATTAGGCGGAAATCTCCGGCAAACTAATTATCGATGCAAGCCCGACGCAAGCACACCTCATACCAGCACTCGATAATACGTGTACGGCTGCAAGCTACACGACGGGGGATTCGTGATCTCCCAACGCCTGTTGTTGATAGCGAACTTGTCAACGTGCGAGTCCCGTTAACGCCGCGAAAGACGTTGAGACCGATAAGACGCAGACACGATAAGGAAGTAGGTCATCATTGACGGGGAAATGTGTGCGTTTCAGATTCAAATTAAGATGCAAACCTGTCAATGAAACGACGCGATTCAGCATAATGGTACGAACGAACGAAATCTCATTATAATTCAGACAATCGTTGTATCTTGAAAACAATTACGGAGAAAGAAATTTGTCTGTAAATGTCCGCATTAACCTTAATGAAAAATGAAGGAATAGAAAGAATAGAATATAATAGAGCGACTGTGATTGTAAAAAAGAAAATCTTAAAAAAGCAAGATAGAGGTATTTCGTCATCCACTTATTGTATATAGATGACCTTTCTTGGTTCTGTGTCTTCAGTTAGATCCCTTCTTACTACTGCATAATACCCAGTGATGATTTTCTTGTTCTCTTGAGTAGAATAAAAATTAACTGTCGTCTCGTAATCCGACCTCATGGACTTAGTAGGAGTTGGTGTTAGTAGTGAGCCAACCACGTAACACCGAGACCCATTAGCTGTCGCTAATCATTCCGCTAATCTATCTTACTGGTCTCTTTTCTCTCTTCCGATCCCGGCCCGAGCGTACTCCACCGTCATCCCCAAAGTTCCACCCCTGTCGCCGTCGTTCCCTGCTCTTCCCCGTGCAACTGGTTTAAAGATAACAAATGTTGGGCGTTTAAGGGCCGCGATTACGACGGGCCATTCGTTTCGCGCGTCAGGCTAGTCAGTTCCTCCCTGGTCCGAGGGAACTGGAAACCGCACTCTAAAACCTCGCCGCTATTCGTTCCGGCAACGATGTTCCTTGTATGCCATAAACGCCGTTGATGACGTCGTTACGTCAGCGTGTTGCTGGAACATCGCCATTGTAATGACGACTAGGCAAGTTCCTTTCCCTTGTCTAGTCCCGTAAATTTGTTAAGGGCTCGGCCCTATTTCAGGCCCTATTTACCTTCTTTCATGAAAAATATCGTTCGCTCGAGATCTTGCGACAGATCATCGGGATCTGGTTTCATCTTCGAGGAAAGAATAATCATGGATTCGGAGAAATGTGTTCATCCCTTTTCGAAAACTCGGCACACTCCATGACATAATAGATTCTTAGATACCTTCTCAGAAATTGAAACTTAATCTCCTCATTCAAAATACTGCGTGATCATCTACGAAATTCAATGTCGCAACGAAAATATTACGAATTAGAAAAAAATCTTCGCTTTTCTTAAATACATCTATTATTTCAATATATCGTACAAAAATACAAAAATACAAATATATATAATTTTATGCGCTAATTGCTCCTATTTCAATGAAAAGTAGAACTCGTTACTTAAAAAATTACAAGCGTCTTCTTCTTGGAAACTACCTAGAAAAAAATCAGCGACACTTTTCCATTTTTAGTATTAAACTTGCAAACGACACGGATATAAATATTCGCTTTACTGCATCCGTTTAAATTATGATTTCCAATGATTTCCACGACGTTGTTCGTATAAACTTGAAGTTTCTGTCGCCTCCGAGCCGCAATGCGTTTAATGCATTTCTACGAGCGTCATTCTATGTAGCGAGCAAGTTCCGTCGGAGTTTCGCGCGGACGTAAGTTCGCACTTCAACTTCTAGCGAGTTCGTGCCCCTATCTGCAGTCTAGCAGCCGCCCTTCACGACGAATCGACCAATTCAGAATCTTAACGCCCGGACGAAACTAAGCGAAACATCTCCGCGCCGAGTGCCGCGTTATGCTTCGACTCATAGAGCTCGCTGTCAGATTAACTCGCTTGTAATACCCCTCCTGCCATTAGCGTTCGCCACCTACTTTGCTCCATTCACGGCTCCTCCTTCATCGCGCGCAGTCAATGAATATGAAATGCCAAGTGCGATGCGACCTATCCTCTATTCTGCCCTCTCGACTCAGCGACCAGGAAGTGAGTTCATTGTTATCCGTATAATGCTTTAGTATATGGTATCTTCCTGATATGTCCTCAGCCGTATTGTGATTTATTAATTTATCACTTTATTGCTCCTCGTTAAACGCGTATCATATCTATATAAACGCATTTAACGTCATCATTCAGCAGGGTAGTCACAAATTCTTCATCCTAAAATTCCATAACTTTTTTCCGATTTCTAAATAAATTTTCCCTGATGCTTTCAAAAATATTTTGAAATTTTTTAAATTTTTGTCCTGATTTGAAAACCAATCAAATATTTTATTGAGAGAGCAATTTAATTACAATAATAGCACTGTAAATTGCTATTAATGTTGCTATATTGCATTATTAAATTGGAAGTATTCTAAAATTGCATAGATGTGATATACGAATATTAAATTTCTTTAATGCCAAGAATTCTAATTTTCCAGAAAATTTTGCAACAATCCTTGATTTTTCCCTGATTTCTGTGATCATTTTCAATTTCCTTGTCCTTGACATTTTCTTAATTTCCAATTTGGCCGTAACCCTGTTCAGACAATAAAATCATATGTATTTCGTTTTTAATCGCAACTAAAAGCGGCTACAATACTCGATACTTTACATTCGCGCGAATTTTCTAAATTTACGAGTCTCCGAATTTCCGTACTAGTGCCATGTTTGTCCATAAATTGTCTGACATTCGATGGAAAGAGTATCACGTGGCTCGCCTATCAATTCTTACCTCCCGTCGCATCCCATACGTATGTGCACTGTACCTGCTGTACGCGCTGCGCCATATATAACGATATGTATGCACACAAACCCATGTGTTTCTCTTGTTCTACTGCTTTTCGTACCTCGCTCCGACCGTCACTGCAGTCATGGACAATCCTCGCCAGTCAGAGTGTTACCGGATTACAATGTTTGTCAGGGACTGTGCAAACTTCCGCATGGTTCTGCGTGGTTCCTCCCGCATACGCAGTTCACGCGCGTACGCACGCATCGTACGTGTCTCCATGAGTTACCGTGCATATGGCATTCGCGCGCGTGTAGATACTGCGCCTCCAGGGATTTCATGTTGAAGCAATATAAACATTGAATCGGATGGCGACGGCGCCGCGAATTAAAACAAAAATGTGTGCGATTTCCGGCGAAAGCTTCGAAATAAATGTTCGGTGGCCATAGGCTCGGTGCAACGCGGCGCACAAATTGCCCGGGATGGTAAATGCGCGTACCTCTTCCCTCACACACTTCCCCTTGCAATTTTTTTTTTTTTTTTTTGTAGATGACCACGGATGCATGGCTATATGTGCCTGCTTCCGTTTTTCCAATGGTACGACAATGGCGTTTCGCGGCGATTAAATTACTCTGATCGAACTATTCTAACACGTCAATCGAGAACTTGACTAAAAAAAAAATGATGAACATCGAGAATTTACAAAAACACACAAACGCTATTTAACGCTATTTAAGTAGCGTCTTTAGAAATATATTTTCTTAAATGATAATTTGATTTTGAGAAAGGATTAATACTTCCGTAAAGTTGATAGAAATTATTTAGCGAGAATATAGTAAAAAAAATAGATCGATGGATTAAAAACGTTGATGATATAATGATACAATTCCAGTAAAAGTTTTCCGTTAATTATAATTTACTGCCACCGACGTTACAAAGCTTCGCGGGTCGCATGCTTTACGAGCACCAATAATGCGGTGGCCTCCTTCAGCAGTTCAACCGAACTCCAGCGGTTATAACGACGCAACAACCATGTACAACGGTCGTCATGTGCAGTTGGCGGGAAAGATAGAGAGCAGTTAGACCGTTGGAACTAAGGTGGGCAGCATGCACACAAGCCGAAACTTGACGAAAGTTGTAACACTTGCTAATGAGCAGTACATATTACGACGACGCAGAATGCGTCGTCCTCGCGCCATACTTTCCAGTGGCAGCTACCTATTATTGTAAAGACTTCCTGGTGAGTTCCTATGTGCTACCCCGAATTTCGGAGTATTGACCAAATCACAAAATAGTCGTGCCATCTGTGACCCAGCTGGCGCATCTATATAGTCGGTAGATTCGCAAGTTTCGGTTATCTCGACATTAATCGATCCGACCGGAAATTCTGATTAGCTCGGGGAGCTTTGATATGTTTGGATAAGTCATTTGCAGTCTAGTCAACAGTCTGATGTTTCAAGTGTGCAACGCGCGGAAAGCATATTGTGACGACGATATGAGATGATATTACATGCACTAGAAACTGATCGACTATATGGACCGACGTTTATGTAATGTCACTGAAGTATTTAATGGGGATTTCTGGAATCGATACGTTAAATTCTGAGGTTGCAATTTGACGAATTTATTTTTACATTAGTCTATAAAATTCCTGTTTAATCATACAACGTCAATAAAGATTATGAATAGCTATTTTATGAATCTTTGGTAATGTTAGGGTATTATTTCACGATCTTAATAGGGAGACAATAAATTACGAACTGCATGATACGAAATAAAGACGAGTGTTCCAGAAGATATTTCAAATGATGTGCAACATGCTTGACCTTAATGAGGGTCTTTCTTACGAAGGGCTCGCAAACTATCGATAAACTCTTCAGGTTGACTGAAGTATCAATTCCAAGAGACTACCGATTATATCCTTGAGGTAGTTACAGTCTAGTCGAGGAACTAGCCTAATGTTCTCGAGAACTCATGTTAGTATCGTAACCGAATAATACCCAATTAAGCTGCCTTTACGAACTGTACATTAGCTTTACATAAGACTTTCCCAATTATCAGGACAGCATTTGTTCACGTTAAAAATTCATGCATTTAATTAAAACGGCGACGAGAAATTCCTGCAAACTTACTATTCAAACTCAATTCTGCTTTTGCATCTTTCGTGCAGTGAGGCTTTCGATTTGTATTAAGGTAAAGGCGGAACCAACAATCTATCGAGTCATACAAGAGGGAAAGTCATCAAGAGAACGACTTGAATCGAGTAGGGATGCGGATTAGTCCGAGTCAATGCATGGCACCCTCTCTTGTGGATGTTAGTATCCTAAATCTGTCTGGGGTGACCTGCCAGACCCTTTCAAAGCTTTCGATTCCTGAATTACAGACTTCCGATTGAATTATCACGAGGACTGCTCAGTAAGTCCTTCGTGTAAAATATCGATCTTGTCAAACTCTCTGTATGCGTTTCTTAGATTTTCGGTCATACACCATAAGTCGCGACATCACTCGATAGAGAATCGAATGCGTACAGAACGAATATTGATCGGAAATTGGTTACTCCATTTACCAAATTTTAATACACTTAATAGGTTATATGAACAATACTCGAATTGTCTTATATTTTCTGCAAGAATTCTATGAGAAAGCTGTTTTCGAAAGCAATTTCTATCTCTGCTTTTCGCATTGACAGATAAAGGTCGACTTTGTCGATCTCTATTACGCGTATTCTGTATGTTATTTCCAGAATTAGAAATGAGAAAAATCAGAAGATAAAATTAAACTATGATTATGATTAATTAAAAGAGCTGTCATAGAATAATAATAATCGATCTTACGCTATGATATCGCTATTTGTTTTAGCTTGTCTCATTATCATGTCTCCCGATAAAACGTGAATTAAAAACGAATATGTTACCGTCTAACGACTATCTAATAGTCTACGACTATTTCGAAATTCTTTCCTTTTTAAATTATTTCTCTGTCTAATTTGATCTTCTGACTTTAATTCAATTTAGTCCAATTAAAATGTCAAAAACGAATTATCATGAATGTTTCCACTGTCTAGAGAGTTTATATTATCTGGTTGAACGATTCAACGTCAAGACACGTCTGTATTTATTAATGGCGCAAGACAAAGCGATCTGCTATTGTAATTTATGTTTGAAAGCTGAGGAACTATTTCGAACGGTATCGATTATTTAAGATGCGCATAGATATCGGTGATTCCTCGCAAAATTATCTCGCGCTATCGAAAGGCGCATACCTGGCACGGATTTGAAGCGGTCGTTGCCTCGCCTCGACAGAGAAAAGGCGGCGCGTGCATAGAGATTCATTGTTCCATCGTGTACAAGGCTGTAAATGTAACGATAACGCAGTGTTACTTGGGAAACAAAAGTGTCAGGGACGAGGACGTTAGACGATGAAGCAGGAACGGGATGCGAAGAGAGACGAGTGTCCTCGTGGTGTATCCGCCTTTTAAACACGGCTTTTATAGGTCGGTAATCGATGCAATTGCGATGCACGGTTACGGAAAGAGAGAAAGAGAGAGAGAGAGAGAGAGAGAGAGAGAGAGAGAGAGAGAGAGAAATGAAAGCTCGAGTGTACAAGCGATCTCAGTTTTGAGTTACCTATTGCAAATGTACTTTACGCTCTATGTATATCGACGCACAGGCACAACCGGAAACGGATAGGAAAGAACTTGCGAAGTTATTCTTTGTCGATGTTTTCGTCCTTACAACGATTTATAACATTTATATATTCAGCTCCGCACATGCGTGTATTCCCTCGATCAACAAATCCCACTGTACAAAATCAGAATCTATACCGTAAAAATATTTCATGTAAAATTGCAGCAATTATAATAATTTTGAGATTTACTTAAAAGTATATATACATATGTAAATAAAATTGTAACTTACAAATAAAATTATTCTTTTTTATAGTGATCAAAAATTTGCAAAAGTAAATTTACAATTAAAATTATAAGTTTATAGAAATATTTACATATATAACAATCTGCCAACGAATTACGTAATAAATTTTTTTCAAATTGTGTTATCAATATATACGAACATAAAAAATATGAATAATGTTACTATTATGTTATATAATATTACAAAAATTTGTACATTTACACAAAAATTATAAAATATATCATTATTGTGATTTCTCGTCTCATATAAAAATATAATTGTTGTAAAATCACGCAATTTTATGTATTTCCAGTTTTATAATTTTTATACATATTATTTATGCAGTAATTTTACATATAGTCAAACTTATGATGTATTGTACAATATTACTAGAAACATATAAATAAAAAACGTATAAATAAAAAGTTTTAGCTGACTTTTAGAATTTCCTAAGCCTTTTCTTCTATTTATCTAATTAAAAATTTTCGAATGGTTATTTAAGAATATAAAATAAAATAATAAAAGTCGTCTGTAAATAGAATATTTCACTGCCGTCGTTTGGAATTTTACAATATGTCGTTATCAAAATTTAAATTAGAATTGTACGCGACTCAATTTCCTCGCTTCAAATATATGAATTTTATTAAAACTGTAAATTCGAGTCGTTCGTCATATTTGCGGTATGTATCCACGACTCGGGAAGTATTCAGGAACATTTTCTGGCCAGCAAATCTTATCGTTACGTGCACGTGCTAGCTCCGACGTGGATTCAACCGGCACGGAGGACATTATTCAGAGGACGAGAGGACGAGTGGCTTTATTAGAATGTACTCGGAGCTTAGTACGCGTTCCCGCCTCCGGATGCTTCCATTGTCCCCCGCAGCAGTCGGCAGGCAAAGGAGCTTGCTAATATGTTTGTAGGTTGCTCAAATATTCGACCTGTTTGTGTTGGAAGTGTTCCCTGACTCGCGAGAATCTCAATGATACGAGAATTTCATTCGACCATCCCTGATCTTGTTAATATCGACGTGACTTTCCAGATTCTTTTGATTATGCCCTTTTAAAGAGCGAAATGATAGAATTTTCAAGTGAGATTTTTATTTTAGAATCAAATAAATTTTTTAAACGCGACATATGCACAAATTTATCTGATCTACATAAAAAACTTTTGCATTGAAATTCTTTTATTTGCTCATTTTACGTTCTTTCTTACAGATGAAATTTTTTTAGAAAAATTCAGCCTTTCGGAAAATTTCTGAGACTTCTATATATCCAATATAATAATAACAATAAATAATGAACCTATTTTATTTCTTATCGCATTTCTTAAGAAGACAAGAGTGTATATTGCACTCCTATCTCTTTCGCTATAATTCCTGTTTAATTATTCTCATTTCTGTTAATGAAGTTTGGGATTCACACTGCAGAGTGTGAAACTTTAGACGTAAAGCCGATTCATATCGGAAGAGTGCGATAATGAAATGTGCCGTGTTCCACAGAGAATTCCTTGCCAGTTTTTTCACAAAATGTTGCCTTTAATGTTCTGAAATGAAAAGATTCGCACGGATATATTGAATCATTACGCAAGAATGTGACCTCCGAGAATTTCAAAGATTCTTGTGGAAAACATGCGCTCTGTGAGCATGCACTCTTTGAGAATAGCTCTCTGTGGAGACGATAATGGCACAAGGCGATCGATTTTAACGACTTTAATATGAGTCGCCTGCCTTCAACTTGTATCCAAGATCTTGCCATCCAGTTATTGCCATCGTAAGAAAAGAGAGCTCTCTCATTGTGACGATAGAATCGAAAAACAATATCTACGTATTTCATGATACCTTTGTCATTGTTATAAATATATAAATTTTATTATCAAATAACTTACATACATAGCCACATGCACGCGCGTGCAAAGTATATATATATATATTAATCTCTTGTCTAACATTACATATTTGCTACAAATAACATATTAATGTAAGGGAGAGCTTGTAAGAGGCAAGTTGGCATTCTGATCCATTTATGTATTTATGGCAAAATAGAAGTTATCTCTTTTTTAATATAGATACTTTTCCCTAAATTTCATTTCAAGTCAAACAAGTATTACAATAGAAAAAAGAGAAAAATCTAAAGAGATGGCACGTAAATTTTCAAGCATTTAATTTCATATTAATATTCTTTAGCTTGAGAGAGTAAATCATAAAGTGACGAAGTACTGTTAAAAGAAAATTCGGTTATTACACGATATTTTGAGTAATAACAATAATTTGTTATAATGAAATTATTGAAATCGTAGATAATATTTATGCATTTAATTATACGTTAGTTCTGATAAAACAGCATTTTTGACTATTTCATCATTACAAACTAATTTTAAAATACAATATTTACTAAGAAATACATATTTATTATCTGTTTTTTATTTCTATTATAAGTTCATTAATTTAATATGAAGTTTTTCAAATAAAGAAGCCTTACACCGTGATATGTATCAGTTTATCCCACTATCGGAGCAAGCTGGCTACAACGAAGCACGATCATATTTCACTTACAACAATAAAACTATACCGTTCCTAGCAAAATCTACAGAAAGATTTTACCTATTATATTATACATTTTTATCATAATAATTAGCTATCGTATTAGCAATTTTATCATAATAATTAGTTGTTTAAAAAGTCTAATGCTGAAATGGTGAAAAACTGCTAACGGACTCCTATCTTCCTAATTTATACATAATAAAATATATCATAATTCTGTATTAAAAATATAAGACTACAAGAAACTGGATCAGTTCTCTCAACGTCTCTCTCAACTGAACTAAAATTATCTAACGTTATTATCTTGATTCCTGAATAGATACGACTTGGCCACGAAAATATCACTGTCGCGAATTCCACAAAGTCGTTTCTTTTTTTTTTCTTTTTTTTTTCAAGTAAAAGAAGAAACTTCCATTACTCTCAAGAAGAAAAGCCGTGGCGCAGGCCATCGCTCCCGACGAATAAAGAAGTTTGGTTCGAATGTTTCCTAGTCTTTGCCACGAGCTGACGAGAAATTCGAGAGGCAATCCCATTTGCGTCCTCCAATCCCTCCCTCTCTTTCGCTCCAACTTAGCATCCACCCTAGCATTCTCTTTTTCTCATGCTCGTGCTCATCTGCTTTATCTCTCCTCACCTTGCCAGCAACTCGAACGAGGGGAGAGCCATGATACTGATGACAGTTTTTACGAAGTTCTTTGAAAATCTAGCCCAGCTACCTCGCATCACCTCTTCAGCAATCTGTTGGACCGGATTATAGCATGTGCGTCTTCTTAGTCTCGGTCGACAAAGTGAACGACGATGGTGACGTCGACATTAATGTTACAAGACGAAGAAATGTCGACGAGAGATGTCACGAGAGTCATTTTGCGAAGCTAGAGTTTCGCTGACAAAATATGCGAGCGTCTTTTTCTCTTTCAAATTCATGATTCGATACTTCGAATATATTTCGAGCCATGCCCCGTCAATATCTTGTTGCTTTTTTATACAAGCATTAGGTGATTGTAAATGAAGAACATGGTGACAAGATAAATGAGGCGATCGAGCGAAAACTGAATATCATATATCTCGATTGTTTTCCATTTCTGACTAAAACTTCCATTCTCGAATTGTAAACTGTATCGGAGTTCTAGACGGAGATTATCCCGTTGACTTGGGTTATCATAATTCCTGAGAAACAGGATACTTTGGACTGCGCAACAGCACGCCTCGTTACATTATTTAGATTGTGCGAGAGTATAAGATTTTAACAATATATATTTAAAGTATATCTTATTTTAAATTATATTACTGGAAATACAATTACGTCTCCACTTTGAAAATCCGCCGTTCACTTTATTTAATTAAGACCTTCCGTAATATAAGATCTTCCGCTTATCTGTTAATTGCGCACTTACTGTGCCATGTTGTAACTTTACAGTTACGGATTTAAGGAAGAGGTAAAAAGAGATCAAGAAAGGAAAATAGAAAAGGGCAGGCCACTCTTTTAGAACTTAAGGAATCTTCAGAAGGTCCGTGAAAAGGCCGGCGGAAGTACAAGTGGCACCATTAAGGAAAGAAGGACTCTTCTCTATTTCGCTCGCGTGCAAATGTGTGCATGAGATGTGTCAATATATATAATATATACAATATATATAGCCAAAGTGAGTGAAGCTTTAATTTTCAATCTTTTGATTCTTGGATCTCGATGAAGCGCGACAGGATTGAAAAATCTCTTCTGTGGAGGATTGAAATATTATCTTGAACTTTCTGTCAACACGAACAACTTCGTAAACGGTCCTTTTATTTTTGACGAATCAGATAAATTCTTTTTGATAGATATCACCATTCAACACTTCTTCCCTTTCGCTGGTTTTTGATAAACATGCTCACATTTAAATTATAAAATTAAATATCTTGATCATTAAAAGTAATACTTTTTGTAATTTACATCTTTAATATTTCTTACTATGTGATAGCAATTTCAAAGTACTTCGTATAAAATATGAGTACACCGAATTAATATTAAACAGTTAATTAACAATTAATATTTAACAGCAAGTTAAACAGATTAATCTGCTTCAGTAAAAACATTTAGGTAACTGAATTAATCTTTTGTGTATTATCTGTATACACACACACACACACACACGCGCGCGCGCGCGCGCGCATATACACACGCACACGCACGCACGCACACGCACGCGCGCGCGCACACACACACACACACACACACACACACACATATCTTGATAGTACAAGCTTGCGTGGTTCGCCAAAGCACAAAGTGTGTAAAGCGAAATGAAACTAACTAAAATCAGTAGCGCTGCATAATATGTAGTAAAAGCGGTTCTCCAAAGTTGACGCGATCCGACATCTCTTGCGTTGGTCCATGGTAAACTTTCAAGGGGTAGTTTGAGGTAGTACTCCATAGGGAATCTCTTTTGATAATATAACGCTTGTAATAATTATTATCTTTCATCACATGATTGGTTTTTCTTCTTAGAAATTGTTTTCCTTTTTTAAATGCCCTTTCTGGCATACATAAAATGTATAAAATGTTCAATTTTTCTTAAATATGTGAACGTGATTACACGTAAGTAACAATATACATCAATTGAACGTATTATCGTTATGGTACGCAAAACATATAAAATCTTCAATGGTAGTTCTTATTAATTGGTAATAACATCATTTGTTTTTATATAATTGATTAATTTGAGTATGTTCGATATATGTACTCCATTAATTTACAATTCTGATTGATAAATATATAATATTTACATAAAAAAGTGTGGACTCGCACATGTTATCTTGCGTGCTTTTGAACGGACTGTAGTTAATTCGAATACACACACAAAATGAATGATTTTGTTGAAATATCTAAAAATTTAGTTAGATAAATAAAATAATTTTGTCCACGAACCATCAAAATATTATTACATAGAATATAAATATTATTACATAGAAAAAATTCAATATGAACTAATGCTGCCAAAAATTAGACTAGAATCCAATTTGAGTGTCCTACTAATTATTTCGATAATCCAACAAAATTATTTTTAAATTTGTATCTATAAACTCAATTTTTTAATATTTCAATAAAATCATCCTTTCTATGCAGCATTAAGAATACGTGTTCAATTCAACTTTGGTATACAACTTTAACTGTCTTCTATGATAATTCTATTTGATGTGAAGAATTTAGCAGACGAATAAACATCATGATTTCATGTAATGGAAGATCAGAGCAACGGAACATGAGATCAGCCTTGATCGGTCATACTCCGTGGCAAAATTTTGCGATACGAGGAATTAGCGTTCCTTCGAGATCCCAGTACATCCTGACGTAATAACGCTTGTAATAATTATGATATTCAGTCATGAGGGAGGGAGGTGAATTTCGGCCCTTCCGTTGATCCGCATCCCCCGAATGTGCCCATTAAACTCTCAACCCCCCCATCTCTCTTTCTCTCTTTCACCCTGTAAGCCCGACATAGCGCCCACATACGCCCACCCTCGTCGCCAACAACCCCTCGCGCTCTCTCAGCCCTCCCCCCCCCCCCAGGGGGTTGGGGCGCGGCCGTGTTTGCTCTATCGACCGCCGACGATCCGCGAAGTTGGCCGAAAGCGGCCGAGCGCCTTCGTGGAGGCGCACACCGCGTATCTCTTCGTTCGCGTGCCACCCTCTCTTCAGGAAGAGTAGCTATCCCCTTCTCGTCTACCCTTTCTCCCTCACAACGTATCGCGCTCGCCATACCCCGACGTCGCGCCGCGCCGCCTTGTCGTCCGTGTCTCACGTTCGTGCCTCTCGGCAGCCACTGCCGAGTTCGAAAGAGAGAAAAAGGCAGCGGTCGCAGACACTTCGACTTTTCGAAATTGTCGTGCGAGATGGACGGGGATAAGAGAATGCGATGGGATTGCGATCGAAAGCTCTCGCCGAAAGTCGCGACCACCGACCTCCTAATTCAGCTTATGTATGGCGACGGAGCGTTCGGTGGGTCGCGATAAACTTTAAATCTCGACGAACCAACTACACTTCTTTTTATACCGGACGTGCGTCGAAATCCGTGGAAATTGAAAAATCCGATTTGTTCCTTTCACGATCGACGAATTTTTAAATAAATTGCAAGATTGGTGATTTTAAATCAAAATTATATTTGAAAATAATTTTCGATTACTTTAATTGTATATAATAAATTTATTTTTATTACAACAACAACAACATGTATCATTTTATAAAAAAAATCAAATTTGCGAAAAATAGAAAATGGACGAGAATAAAATATAATGTATAATAAAAGGTAGCGGTAGAAAAATATGCGGATTTTTTACAAAATTTCAATAATTTACAAAATAAATTATATATAAAAAAACCGATTAAATAAAATTACTCTTATTTCATAACAGGGCATTAAGTAATTGTTTCCAAACCGTTTCAGCTGAAAATCGATAAGATGTCTTAACTGTCTTTAATTAAATAACTTTGTCGGATTAAACACTCTACTCATGAATTTCCGTGGCGAAATAACGAAATTCTAAAGCGGTCGCGTAAAGTTATTAACGCATCGCGAGTTTGCGACTTAATTAACCAACGACAAAGGTTTTGTCGGATACCAACCTGCGTATACGTACATTTATAGCCGCGCGTGTTTAATCGTGCGTACCGGGATGTGTGTTGTGTAATTAGCTGAATGCGACTCGACAAATTTCTGGTGTAATCAATGAGTTCGTTGCGTTTATTTTTTTTTAATGGCAAAAAATCTGATTGTATAAATTGGAAATCTAGTAGATTCAATTAAAAAAATACAAACTAGGCATTTTTACTAACTAAATGCATTAAATATTCTAACTATAAAATATTAAAATAATCAGAATTTGTCACAATAACTATATAGATAAATATAGATAAATTCTGATTATGATCATTTTGTATGTATTTCTTGTTAATATAATTATCTTTTTTTTTTTAATGCAATATGGATATGTTGATGTTGATTATATTCGGAAGGATAAAAGCAAGTTGATTACCTCGCGTTACCATTTATAATAGCTAACGTTCACGAAAATGTTGCTGACGCATAAATGAATTTCCAAAAATCGTAATATGTCATAGATTAATGGTAATCACAATTTACATCAAAAATTGTTTAATTGATATAAACTTTTTAATTCAATTGTTCGAAATATATGTATTTAACACGCAACTCTACATTATTTTATAATGTTATATCTTGATCATATAATTTCCGTTCTATCAAGAGCAAATATAATTTTTATAAAATATTATATTTTTTATGTATATCTAATATCGACCTGCAATTCTTGTTAGTATACAATATGTATCAATTGTGTTTCCTTTAATAATTTCTTGTTACGATTTTGATAAATACCAATCTGCATTTATAATTGCGTTTATTATAACATTTTTCATGCATTGATAAATTTTCCAACTAATTCTTCTAACTGTCTAACAGTTCTATATTGTTATATTATGTTATTTATAACTGCTATGCTGCATAATCGCATTGTGTGTTTACCTAATCTAAAACTAAGATTGGAATATCTCAAAGCATTACAGTGATAACGACTGCGTTGCGGAAGAGGATAATTACTCGAAAATGTTACCGAGAATAGCTCGCGCTATATCTTACGTTATTTCGATATTGGAGATGAATCAGTACACCAAGCGAGTTGAATTGAAATTCGAAAAACCCAAACTCCGAGAAAGCTTGCGGAATGAAAAAGAGAAATAAAGGAAAAAGATAGAAGAGAGGGAGCTGTTACTCTTCGGGCAAGAGCGACTTTAAACCGGAGTCTTTTATCTCCGTTAACTGCCCTAACTCTGAGGAAAAGCGGGCTGCACTAACCGACACGTCTCTCTCTTTGAGAAAACTGAATTGGCCTTGTTAGTTACACGTACAATCATGAAAGCAATGTAATTCCTATTCAGATCACGACTTGTAATCGAATGTTTTCATCTAGAGTTTCTTAAAATGTACTATCGTAAAATTTAATTGTGAATCGTTAACGGCCTTCTTCTCAAAAAGATTTTACGAATCAGAAGACTATAATAAGGGAATTCCTTACTTTCCCCGTTCTGTTCTTCACTTGTCATCTTGTCAATAAGGATCTCAATTTACTTGGATCGATCGATGACCACCTGTTCATGAACGTCATCAGCTGACATACCAATGCTTCGTTCACGTACTTTACAAGGTAACATGAACCGCATCCTTTTCTCTCGTCTCCGTTGGGATAAAAATAGCCGACGGTGCGTCTCGCCGGGCATGTTTCTTACGGCTTCTTTCCACGTCCGGGTACTATCACGCCGAGAAGACGGAAGGGAAACACTTGGTGTAATAAGCTCTCTCTACCAATGGCACTAGCGACCGATTCGCGGAAGTTTGAGGAAAAGTGGCGAGAGAGATCGAATGCCCGTTCCGAGGCATTCGGTGCAATCGCGTACCACGTTCCGCTTCGTCTGATCGATAGGTTGAATTCGAGATCGCGTGAGAGCGACTATTATCGGTAGATACCTCATCCTGTTCGTAAATGGGTAGATAGGCACTAGATGCCGATCATTCCGAATAGTCGAGAAAGATTTTCTTCTTCATCGGCATAGACATCCAAAATGATGGAGACGCTTTTGATTTTTACTCACACGAAGGTGCATCTCATTCCGCAAGTAGTAAAAATCTAGTTTCGCAGCGACGTGCAAAGATTTCACAAAAGGCAATGACGTGATCTTTTTAAGAGGGCATCATACAATTCTATTTCAGAATTTGTCACTTTTAAACCAATGTTAAATGCATTGTTTTCCACTGTTCATTTTTCCGGCGGTATCGCTAAATTAAAATTTTTTTTAAAGAAAAGGAAGATCACATTGCGACAGATTATATTGTTTTTACGCGGCTTCTGCCGCGCACAGCTGCGAAGCAATTAGACTTGTTTACGGCCGTTCCAATCGTAAAGGGAGGTTGACAAAAAAATTACTACCTTGCTCCTACAAATTATAGTGGCGTCACCGGAGTTCCCGCAATATCTCGTCGTATCGACGAGAGTGGACGACCGTCTCGCAGAACGAGCCGATAAAAAAAGCCCGATGCCAGCACTAAAATTAATGTCGCTGACGTAAAAAGCGGTAGCTCGGCTACCATGTGTGACAAATAATATTTCCTTCCTACAAACTAACAAACATACATGGATAGATAATAAAAGATTACACCTCCGCCTTGCGTGTCCAAGATTTTCCCTCTCTTCCTACTTCTCTCCACCGTTCAATTTTATTTTCTCTTATCTACCACCTTCCCCAACAGACACTTTTATTCCCCGAAAACTCCCGTAGGAGTACTCGTGCCCCGTTCTTCGATGTCGGTACGAGGATCAAAGAGTAGTTGCGGATCCTACGGTCGCCTGAGTGATTCCCAATTCTCGATTACACCAGCGCCACGATTTTCACTCGGACTTCCATTTTGCTACGGTCAAGGATCACGTTCGACGAAGCGCGTATTTAGACGAAGATGTACGACGTTCTACTTCCCGGTGGTAAACTTCGTTCGCTCTCGTGCACACGAAAACCCATCTAGGAATTTGCGCGCGTGCCCATCCGATCAATCGACACCGCGCAAACGGATCGTCGCCGTTTGGACGTAATGCCGAGTCGTAGATCGAAGCATTGGGACCGCAAACGCTGAGATGTATTAGAATTGGAAGCTATATAATATGAGCCGGTATTACGGGCTTTGCATCCACGCTTATCTCAGTTACAGCGTCGTTACATTGTCTTCCTTGCAACATGATCTCACGAGATGCTTAGGAATTCTAAGGAATTCTAAGAGGAGAGAGAGAGAGAGAGAGAGAGAGAGAGAGAGAGGGGGGGAGGGGGGAAGGGAGAGACGTCGCCATTCGCTTGCAATCTTTCGAATCTGTCCGTGCGATTTCGAAGCAAAACAATACGTCCTCTACACTCGACAGGACTCTTGGAATTCACACTAACGATCGAGCGTCCCGTCGTTCGGCAGAGACAAATGTACCTATCGCAATACATCGAAAAGTAGACGCCACGCTTTCCATGGTTCCATCTCATCAACCATTAAACAAAGCAACGGTGAACACAAAGAAACGCCAGCATTGTCGAAGGGTGGCTCTACCATCAGCCCAAGAACGGAAAACAAGCATCCGTCGACGGATCTTGAGAGGTGTTTCTGATTAATCTACGCAAATTTCTCAAACCGTTCCTCTTTACACTTCTCAGAAAAGTAAAAACTAGAAACGACTCCTCTTTTCTCGAATGTCTTCTTAAAAAGCAACATGTCGTTAAAAATAAAAAGGAGAGAACCCACAAAAAAATATTAGACAAAAAATTTTACAATTTTTTGATCAAAATGTAATAAAATAAATATATTTTTTATAGAAATTTTATATTAAATTAATTTTGTAATTATTAATGTTAAACTTTTGAAGAATCTGATATTTTCAAGTGCAACGGATAATTGCTAAATAAAATATAACAAGTTCCAACGTTTATTAATGAATTATTCAATGTTGGGAAAACTATTCGAAAACTATTCGGAACCACGTAGAAAGCTTGATAGTAACCGTCAAAATAAACGGAAAAGCTTTATACGTTCAAAAATCACTCGAGATACGAGGTAACTTTTACGACAGGGCTGCAATAGTATCGTTATCGCAATAGTCGTTTTTCGTAACTGCGATAGTAACGATAACAAAGATGTAAACGAGCTTCCTGAACATTGATAAACGGAATAGTTATTTGTTTGCAACGGTTTTTCAATATCTTTAATATTCTTCATATTAACTATAAAGTTAATTGACAAATAAAATGTTAATTGACAAATAAAATTAAATTTGAAAAATCTCTTATTTTCGAAAAGAAATAAAGTTGAAGATTAACAAATTTTTTAAAATTTTCAGTTATGTGTAAATAAAAGAAGTTGACAGCATTAAGAATATAAAATCTCCGTTCCCAGTCGAAGGAGATGCACTCACCGTTACACTAAAGTAGAAGATTTAAGAACGGGATGTGAAATCCAATATTGCATACTTTTAATATTGGGTACATAGCGTGGCCTCCTCGATATCATCTAAAATAAAGACCGATCCATGAAACGAGAAGCAGCGAGATACTTTATTCGATGGAAAAGTGATCCCTGCTGCAGAGGCTATATCTGCTTACTTGACGTAGGAAAGTAGAGATAATCAGATAGCAATGGAAGTCGATGGATTGTTTGATCGATGCCGCTCGCGTAGACTTTAACAAGATTCGAGGTATTCGAAACGCGGCGCAGTATAGTCTTCAGAACGAGAATCATTGCATTCACTTTTTCGCGCTGCAATAGCGACAATCCGATCATCGGATCAAAATGTACGATTCTAAAGATATCATTTCCCATTTTTGATCTTAGAATCTGGTCAACGAATATTTCAATTCTATAATAAAAAATATTTTCCAAGATTTGTGAATGAAATTCTGTGAAAATCTACAATCTACGATTATATATTACAATTATTTCCTAGAATTAAATAAATGCAATATTACATAAGAAAAATAATGTACACTATAAAAAATTAATAAATTTTATTAAATACTTATTTAAATATAATAATAACGAAATACTTATTAAATATATATTTAATTTAGATTCAAATTTTTTATTTTGAAAAAATGTTTATTTACTTAAGAAAAAATATTTCATTATTACTATAAATTAATAAAATTCGCAATAAATTTTCGTTCAATGTAATAAAATATAAATCACTCTCTATATCCTATGATGTCTTATTGAAGTCAAATTTGATCGAAATGAAAGTCAAACACAACTTGCTTAATAAACTGGAGTCCTATTAGAGCTTATCATGTCAATTTAGCAAGCCTGATTTACGAAACTGGAATAGGAAATCGTTAATATATTCATGTAAAAAGGATGAACTGATAGGACGAGATCGAGTCATGGCGCGCGTGATGGAAATAAAGAGAGGCGGCTCTTTCCATGTTTCAGGGGAAAGTCCATGATTCAGGAAAGTAATCTTCGTAAAAGAAACGGTACGGCCAAGCGGTGTGATAAAAGCATCGGGCGTGTTACGCGCAGTATGAGCGTAAAAGCACGATACGCGTGCAGCCACCGGTTTCGAAGTGGTCACAGTGGGCGCAAATGAATTAACGTTTATTCGGCTTCCATAGCGTGGTGGTCATGCGGCAGTCAAGGCTCCAGCTGCGTTTCAACCCCTTTATTAATTGGCATTGCCGCCCGTAACTCATCGCCCGTCCTCTTTTACGATAATTTCTTTCGGCCTCTAATCTCCCGCCTCTGCCTGCTCGTCGTTAACATGCATGAGTACACTGATATGTATCGTCTATTGTACAGTATATTGTACTTACTTAAGCAATACAAGTCTCTTTGACAATAAGTTGCGATAATACAATCAATTTTTGATAATATATTCATTTTTAAGTACACGAATGTAAGTTTTTAAAAACATGGATTGTAATTTTTTTTTCTTCAAAAAAAAAAGGGTAGACTATTCGAGTATCGTATCGCTATTGTTGAAAAAGCAGAAATTTTAAGATCATTGAATACACGTGTCGACAATATTCTCACGAGACGGAAAAAAATTCAATTCCGTAATTCGCTTGCAGTCTGGGCTTTAAATACTAAATCGGAGTTTTTCCTATTCTCTATTGCTATATATAAATTCCGATGTTCGTGGCGTTCACAAAAGGTCAAAGGTGAAAATATAAAATAGTACAAAAGAAAAAAGAATGGAGGAGAGAGGGAGAGGGAGAGAGAGAGAGAGAGAGAGAGAGAGAGAGAGAGAGAGAGAGAGAGAGAGAGAGAATTATGATAAAGCACTACTTTTCAGAAATAATTCGATCGAGTTCGCGCGCGCATGAAGCACGAAACCTAAGGAAATTATACGATAAGTAATAGCAAAAGAATGACGGATAGCGAAAACCTGCGTTCTCATGATGACATGATCCTTATAGGAATCTGCATCTTTGATCTTCGCTTTGGCTAACACGATAATTGCATCGTGCTGCGAAAGACGCGCCTAGCGACGGAGTGAAAGAGAAGACCGGTTCATTTCATGGGACTGCGTATGTACATTTCGATGGATGGGCTTTTGGAGAGAGAATTTTCACCGAAGTGTATTGCGGCTCTTTTAGACAAATGCACGTAATTACGATTTGAGGCAAATGTAGCTTACGCATCGCGTACAAGGAATATTTCAAAGTGCTTCTTCAATTTGCTTTATTATACAAAGCTTCTTTTGTCAAAATATCAGAATAATATACAATTCTTAAAGGCAATCATTATATTTAATGCGCAAGAATCTCGAATTCTTTTTTATCCTATGCAAGATAGAAATTTCTGCAATTTTGTTTAAAATATATCTAGATTTTAGCTGAATATTTTTACTACCATTATATTAAAAAAGAAGATGCATAGGAAAAAGAACAGGATGAACAGGAAAAAGGAATTATTTCCATTTTCTGAATAGAATATCAATATGAAAGCATTCACGTACATGAGTTATAAATGAATCTCACAGTCGCTGAAATATAAGCATATCGAACGAATGTACGAGCACATTATTATCTATTAATAAAAGATATGTCTATTAAGAGATATTTCAAATGAGATATTTCAAATCAACTATTAACAACGTGTAGAAATGATTGCTGTATCTATCGCGTGAGATGCGTTACATATAAGCCACGATTTGCTGGACGTGTTCTTCATTTCGATAGAACTTGATTTCTGCGCAATGCGTAGGCATCAGAGAATAGACACGCCATCGATCACGGTATCGCATCGGGTGATCATGATTGGTAGCACAGATCGACGCTTGGACTCCCGATAATTCCTCGTGGGACGTGCAAGCATAGGCGTGTATGCGTACGGACGTGTTTACATGCGTGCGCACGTGCGTGTGCATGTACGTGCGATCTTGCAGGTGAATCGGGACACGAATCCTCGCTGGATACGAAACAGAACACGAGTGTGGGCGTTAAGGAGCGAGAATGTTGGAGCTTCCTCTCGAGAGATTTTAATGGCCCGATCGAATTCCATAAGCCGCGGCTATGGTATCCCTGGATTATATCGCCGCTGTACACCGCCCTCATGATCGTGTACGAATTTTAATGCCGTGTTTTCAGAGGCGAACCATCATGTCGGATAGACACAGGATTCGGGGTGGACACGTGAGAGTGAGATAGAAGCGCGTCTATATCCCTACGCTCCACTGGCTCTCACCCTGGCTTTACGATATCGCAAAATGCCCCGCTTCCATTCGAGTCCGATGGACGTCGTAAGCTTTACGATCGTTCGTCCTCCAGCGTAGCGCTATATTACACTCGCGATATTACAAATCGTTTCGATTTGCCATCCTCCACGCCGGCTCCCGAACTGCTATAAAAAAGGATACCTTGACTTTTTAAGGGGATTTATTCGACACGCGCGAAATTATGTAATTACGATCAATGATTCAACTGATTGAGCGATAATATTTTACGTGTCCACTGTGTATTCAAATACGTTCCAATTAGTTTCTCACTTCTTTCAGCCGAATATAATTTAGCTAGATATAATTTATTTGTTCCGATGTAATTATTGTTAAACGGTACACAATTATCTCGCATTTGTATATCGATCTTGTGTACATAATTTAATTAGATGAGAAGAGTTCAATAACGGTAATTAAACTTTATATCTATTCAATTAACAAAATACATAGATTCCTCTGTTAATTGTTATTTTGATATAATAAATAATTTATGTACAATGTAATCGTTTCATAAAGTCACCTGAATATTTTTGACATTTGATTCGCTATACAGAAAATAGTAATTACCGATTCGAGACTTGACCGATCGTTTGAACTTGGCATGCAGCCTCAAACGTTAAATTCATCACGTTGCGAACTTTTGCGTTTTTTGCGGATACGCTTCCGGGAGAAAGGAATTTGTGTATAAAGAATCTTATGCTGCTTGTGCTCGGATTATTATTTCCTTTCATCTCTCTGTGCAACAGAGCGTTGTATCGATTTTATCTTATAATTCGCAGCCAGACATAGCTATTGAATTTTTGACCACGATAGTTTCCATATTGTGGTTACGTCATATTCCTCACGACGGTATTTCGCGCGTAAGGTCGAATTAACATATTCCAAGCAAAAAATACGTCGAATAAAAAAGAAGTTCACGCCGCTAAAACAAACTATATTTCATACAAATGATATCCAAATCGCTTGGATTATCAACATGGAGATGTCGATTAATGTGGTTGATATGGAGTATTCCACACTCGAAATTTTTCAATGTTTGGAATTCCACACTTGGAAATCCGAAGAATGTATAAATTATTTTTTGTCGAAATTATTTAATATTTATTAAAAATGAAAGTTGATTAAACTGTATATATATATATATATATATATGAAAATTGCGTGTTTACAACTCGATTGGCAGTTACCTCTTTCACGTCGACTGATATTTCACTAGTGCCCAGATGTAGCGCTTCAATATAAAACGAAAGTGACATTGATCGCATTGTTACAATATAAAACCGATTTTGACAGGAGCAAATCTGGAGACACTAGTAGTCTCGGCGTTAAGCCAAGCGCAGTTAAAACTACATCGAAAGATGTTTTATAATATAATGGGGGCCAAGAAAATAAAGATCTGTAATTTAAAAAGATGCCGTTAATTTTTTGAAAAAAGAATGTAGCCGTAAGAAAAATTATATCAAAATATACAAAAATAATATACAAAAATATTCTGCATTGCGAAAAGATCTTTTTCGGCTCTTAGAAGATTAAAAATTTATCAATGTTCTATGATGCTTCCAATTTTGTTAAATAGTACAGATGTTCTGCATATTCATTCAGATGTCGATCAAAATCTTAATCTTTAGAAACTATAATAGATGAATTTATAAGCAGGAATAAAATCCATAGTTCTATATTTGTATGTTCTATATGATTGACATATATTGTGTGTGTGTGTGTGTGTGTGTGTGTGTGTGTGTGTGTGTGTGTGTGTGTGTGTGTGTGTGT
>NW_017259196.1:1264599-1265174 GCF_001594045.1 Atta colombica
TATATATATATATATATGGGTTTTTCCGGATTTAATTGACTAACAACTAACAACGCAAAGAAGATAATAAGACTAGTCAATTCGACGTTTAGATTTTACGATGTTACAAAATAATAACTTGTATCCTGCAAGAATGTCGAGTAATGTCGATTTCCCAGCACCGGAAGGACCTAGAATCGCTGTCAGCTCGCCCGACTTGAATTGCCCGCTGAGTCCCCTTAGAATCGTCTTTGATTCTGTAAATTTAACAGAAAGTTCAATTTTATGCCTGAGGGACAATAACATTTTTACGATTAAAGTATCGAATGTTAATTGATATAATCAGTATGATATAAGGGATATGTGTTGCCAGATAAACGAGATGACGAGAACGAGTATAATTACTTTAAAAACAATAAAATTAATGAACTATTTTAATAAAAACTATCTTAAAGAGAGTATAAAATATGTATTAATATTATCGCTTTAAACAAACTACATATATGTGAAAATTGTGTTCATGACATTCTACTTTTATTGGGCAACATCAATTTTTATAGATTATTTATTTTATTTGATATTAGTTATATTGTTAT
>NW_017259196.1:1265274-1274389 GCF_001594045.1 Atta colombica
ATATATGAAAAATATATACAACAAATATATATGTAAAAAATAAAAATATATGTGCAACAGTTTTCGTGCAATCACGAAACTCTATTTTTTTTATTTGCCCGTCCACCTTTGTCTCCCTTCGCCAACTCGTTACTCCACACTTGGCATAATTGGCATTCTAAGTTGACGCCTCTGATTATCAAGTTTATGCTGCAATATATGTATAACGGTTTCCGCTTCATTCTACTTATCATGTATAACATGAATTTTGCCTAAAGGATAACCGGTCTACGTTACCACAAGTTCCAGCTTAAAGTTGCCACATGGAGTTTAAGTATAACATAACTTCGAAATTTCTCAAGTTAATTTGACAATTAATCCACTTACATTATGCAATCTCGCTTAGTAACATAAATACGCATAGCGTGTTTATTTTACCAGAGAAATCTTCCAATTATTTTCCATGGTAAACGTATCACAATTTATTGCAGATTGATTTTAATGAAATGAGGAGATGAACTTGAAACAAACGATTTTAAATAAACAGTGATCCATTATTAAATTTTCTACTATTTTTTTCTATGATTCACTAAAAATTTCTATAAAGTTTAACAAGAAGATACGAAACATGTGTCGCGAGTAACTAAGACCTCAATTAAAATTTTGCTCATGAGACGATTCTATTAATACGCTATAGAAGATATTATCAAGGTTCGCCGATGGTACGAACGAGCCATTTTCCGTAAGCCATCGTTCTAACACGTACAAAGGACACAATTTCGTCTACGAGGAAAACCCTGAAAACCAACTTATATGCAAATTCAACTGTGTCATAACACGCTCGATAAGAAAAGGACACGGTCGAATCGACATACGCATTAAAAAAATAATAAAAAAACTACTTCGTAAGTCGCTTGGAAGTAATTCAAAGGGTCTCGTACGCGTCGGTTGTACATTATCATTTACGAACCTAACATTATCCTGCTCATGAAGTTCATGCGAGCAACATAATCTTGCACTAATAATAGCGACCGATAAACTATTTAAACTTCTTCCAGTCGTCTTCCAGATAAATAAAACTCTCGGAAGTTCATTAACTTCCTCGTATAAGATTAATATAAGATATCGGAGTTTTGCTTGTTAATATATTCTCCTTATTAATACATAAAAAAACACACATACAAGAAAGTAAGTAAAAGTACGCGGAACGCTACGTGGAAAGAGGGTTACTTATTATCAAAGTAAGATACTCGCTGGCAAGAAATATAAAAGTTTGTTCTTTATCTACCATATAAATATAGCAAGTAACTGTCTTCGTGAACATGAGAGAGCACAAAGCAAGCCATATCTTGAGAAAAAAATGCTGTTGATTCAATTAAAGTCTATATTACGAGCTATCACTAACATAAGTCATTAATTCATGTATATTTTATTGACATAAAGGCATAAATTATTATTTCAATAATCAAGACTTTTATGTCAATAAAAATATACATGCATTAATTACTTGTGTTAGTGACAGCCCGTAATATAAACTTTAATTGAATCAATAGCATTTTTGTTTCTCAGTGATAATGTAAAATTGTAATTAACATATTATATAGTTTTCACAGAATATCAGATACATTTACAGTATCTGAGCCCCCCAATAAATAAATTTTAGGCCACAGGTCATTGGCCCATGTGCTCAAGCGATAAAACGTTCTGATCCAAGTGCGAAATGAACATGCCTTCCAGAGATATAAAAGTGTTAAAGAAATCCGGGACAACGATAACACCGCGCTTATTAATCCGGCTAAATCATCCGGAGGAAGAGAAGGCCGGCGGAAAATAATCCCGAAGTTTTCCAATTACGACGTTCGAACGCGCTTGCCGACGATATCCGCGCTGTGGTAAAACCGGCCGATGCCAGCACGAGGCACGCATGCAATCAACCTCATCCGATATTGTGCGCGCCGGTGTATAAGGGATGACTCGTATACGATCCACATTTTGTATTACAGAAAGAATAGTAGAGTAATCTGTATGGTTTTATATAAGCAAACAAACCGCGCAATAATCAAACGCGCATCTTCAAACGGTACGAAGCATGCTCTACCTCTGATAGTCGCGTCCCTGGTCTTTCAACCTCCTCTTGGCGTTGCGTGCTCTAATCTTGCAAAAAAAGAACAGATGAAGGGGAAACGCCACCCTAGGTGCGCTGGTACTTCCCCTGACTTCACCTGCTCTTGTTCTCCATTATCTTTATTACAAAAGCGCTGTTACTTTTAATAGCCCGGCATAACACTTACTGCGCGGAACGCCTCGATATATTCTTAAAACCGCTTTCGGCGATAAAGAAGACGAGATTTATGGGCATGTCATATCGTCGCGTGCGACAGACATTTTATACGCAAAATATTACGTGTAAAATTATACGCTAGACAGGATGCAGGTATATATTTTAAGGCACAATTTTACAGATAATAATTTGGATTTTAGCTTAATAACGTTTTTTTTTTCTCTCCGATGACGGATCGAGGTTCGGCATATTAGTGAATGGCTGATCATCTATTAACGGCGAATCACGTAGCTTTTCAGCAAGATAATGAAATCGTCTCTCCGGTCTCGAAATTTTAGAACCTTAAAAAACGCGAGGAAGAAATCCAGGGGACGGGAACAGAATTGAAAATGCGGGAGGCGGCATTGATTAGTTGAACGGAACTGGAAACTTCGGTTATGCAAATGTGGCAAGAGCTTGCCCGGCGAGCTTGCACGCGAACGCGATGCAAGTACCCTCGCAAAATCTGTATGCACGGCGCGCGTGCACCTCCCCTCACGATCTTGTCACGGCGGGTGCAGACTCGCGCGCACGCGATCGATCCATTCGTCTGAATTAACTGACGTTGATCAAACTGAACGAACAATCGATGCGCGCTAGCCTCACCGATATCCGCTGACACTGACCGAATGAGAAAGATTAAATTAAATTCTATGGGAAGCCGCGCCGCTCACGCGTTTCATCCCATTTCGATTTGCGTATCAAGCGTGCGCGGCAAACATAACGTAAAGGGTAGTTTGTAGCATGTTCCGATTCTTAAGGGAATCCTAAAGTCGTCGTTTTACTGATTATTTTCTCAAATAAGTATTTTTCTATCTGTCTTTACACAGATTTAAAAATCTTTTTTCATAATTAAAATATAAACGATAATGCAGTCCAAACCGGTAGATTTTATGCCAAAAACGGAAACAAATTAGTTTTTCTTAAATTATCAGCTTCTAAGGTGTCGATTCGTAACAATATTTTTGATTTAAATATTTTTATACGTATAAAACAATTTGAATCACATTGAAAGAGGAGTCTAGTTATCAAATATTGAGTAAAATAATTTCAACCAAATGTTGAGGTAACATAACTAGAACATAACTTTACCTTTACAAATATTTAGTAAATATTACCAAACAGTATTACCTACAATAATAATAAACATTTGTAAAGATAAAATTATATTTAGTTATATTACCTCAACATTTAATTGAAATTACTTCCACTTAATATTTAGTGGTCATAACCAGACATTTTTTTCAGTATAGAGATTACATGAACAATGTTGAGTTCTTACAATTAGGCTTAGAATTATAGATACGAAAGATTAATTAGAAAATTTGTACATATATGTGCGCGCAATATTGAGTAATAATATATATTCTCTAAATTTCACTGTGGAGTGAAATCTCACTCGAAGAGACTGAAAATTTAGCTTGTTTTGAAAAAAGAATGAAAATACCATTCATATTCAAGAGTAGCAGATTTTCACTCTTTTTATAAAATGAGATTTACTCTTTAGGAATGAAATTCACTCCGAAGAAATGAAATCTCAATTCCTCTTTTGGAGATTCCATCCCTGATATTATGCTTCAAAAAAGAAATTGAAATTTCACTCCTTTGGAGTCTCTTTTTTCAAGACATTTTTTTCTAAAGTTTCAATCTCTTCAAGTGAGATTTCACTCCACGAGATTTGGAGAGTAGTGTTGTGTGTCAATGAGTATCACATGAATCGTGATCGTGATGAATCGTGATGAATCGTAAATAAGTACTTACTGAATCAATAAATTAAACGATTTTAGGATTTGATTGACTTTAGGCTTACTCTCAAAACATAATAAGTGTAATAAATCTTAATTCTCAAGATCAATCATAGTCGAGTTTTTCTCATTTATGATTGATATATTCCTTAAGGCTTAAAGCTTAATGTACCTATTGTATTCTGAAACTTAAACTGATGGACACATTTCTTAAATCCTCTAGAAAGGAGGAGAGTCAAAAGGGGATATTTTAGCCCTTACAAGATTTGAAAAAATAAACGAACATGTTGCAATCTAAAATGTTATATGATAGCAAAATAGTATTATGAAGGAATATTTTACATTAATTAGTGGTTTATCTAGATTAATAATTATGATTTTATAGATCGAGTTTTTCTCATCTAATTATTTCTAATGACCATACAATACAAAATATAAAATAAAAATTATTCTTTAAAAATCCTGTGAGGACCAAAAAAACTCTCTTATTGATTTTCCTCCTTTTAATAATAATGTTGCGACTATAAAATTGTTCAAGTCTGTTAGTCACATCACACAATGTTCACGGATGACGTAACTCTTTATCCTGCCGACCGATGCGTTCGTTTGTTCGATTACGGAATCAATGAAACGGTACATTTTATACATCAATCTACGTACGATTTCGCGCGAAAAACAAAAAAATACTCAGTGACGAATATACTGAACAAACAGCGACATTTTAAGAGATGTATTGTTAAGATTCATAGTGCTGAACTGAAAACTGGATCTCTCCTAGCATTATGTGATCTTTTAACATAAACGTGACCCTCTTTAGCATGCAACGTTATCGCGAATATTTCACGGGATAACACGGAGACATGTCGGGAACCGATTAACGAAACTGCTCTTGTTTCGTGTTAAATTCAGATCAGCTGAAAACATGTTCCAACGCGGATTCGTTAACGTTAGAAGTTATTCCGATGCATAGAGGAAAAAAAAGAACTGTTACCGAGGATTTCTATAATCCAAGTTCACTGTCATCGTCGCATTTTTACGAACGTACTCGACATAAAATTCCATCCACGTGGACCTTGTTTCGCTTCGCGAAACAAGAAGACGAGATGGGCTGTCACGCGCTGGAAAACGAAAAGATCGCGCCGGGAACAAAAGTCACATGGAAAAGTCACATTATCCTCGTCCAGCTGGAGGAAGAAATGATATTAGACGTGAAACAAACGAAGAAAGAACAATGAAGGAGGAAATACACTGGACGATGCAAAAGGGAAAAATAGAACGATACATGAGGCAAGAAGGGAGAAGCAGAAAAAGGAGTACGAATAGAAAAGTAGACAGAAGTGGAGATGCTAAGACAGATAAAAAGAGTACGAATGGAAGATAGGAAGAAAAAAACACAATGAAAAGAAAGAAAAGAGAGGAGGGAAAGGGGAGGGAGGGAGGGAAGAAGGAGAAAGGGAGGAGTGTTCACGGTCTCGGTATTTCATGAAACCATGTAACTTCCGACGGAATGTACAGTGGCAATGGTCGCGTGTATATATCACTTCTACCCTTAACCGACCACCCTCTACGGGTATACGGCGTCAGCGACGTTCGTGGAGGCGCTCGCTGACCGTGACGCATTTTACGCTACGTGCTCGCTGTCGCGTTGACTGAAATATGTGACTGAAAACACGCGACACATTCGAAATTGCTGTCTTCGGCATGCGGCCGAGTCTCTCGGTCGAGTCTCTATCGAGTAAGAGACATTGAGACATGTCACTGCATTGTTGCTCAAACTGAAGCTGAAAGCTCTCAGAACCCTGAGAGATTTATTCGACGATTATAGAAAACATTTGCAAAATCGCGACATACCGATGATGCACGGAATGAAATGTAAACGATACCTATTATTTTTTCAACTTAAAAGATAACAAATAAGAAAAATATTTCTGTTTTCCATCGAAGCGGATTTTGATGCTTATACAATAATGTTTATATGCAAATTTGCAAATACAGTTTTTCAGTTCTGTAAACTGCGCATAATTTGCAATGTTATTTCCTGCTTCAATTTATGATTACATTTCAAAGTCTGACAAATCGAATTGACGCGCAATTTATAGAACTAAAATATGTTTTTACAAATTTGTATTATGGACATTATTACTCGTAAGCACCAAAATCCAGCTCCGATCGAAAATGGGAATATTTCTCTTATTTAATTTACTTTTATCAGTCTAGATTTCACTTATGATTATTAAACGACAATATCTAATCAAATATTTTCACGACAAATCGAGGGGAAAAAACTAAATGATGATATTCGACGAACAAACTTTTCGTAGTAACAGAATTATTTCTCAATCGTCTTTGTTCGCACGTGGACACAAGCGGATTGAAAAATGGAAGACGAGCACTAAAGTAAGAAGCACTGGCTTCAAGACTTTCTCGAAAGAATCACGGGAATCTATTTTTTTCTGTCTCTTTCTCTTCTTTTCCTCTTTCCATCTATCTGTCCATCACGGATCCGATCTTTTCGAGAACAGTTGAATAATAGAACAGAGTCGTCGACTCGTAGCTCGAGACTGACCAACCTGTATTCTCGCACCCTCGGACTAGTCAGGAATAGTTGTGAATAACGATGCTCGAGAGAACGCTGGCTCCTTGTCGGAGTTGGTGCTCGAAAAACCATCAACCTAACAACCCTACCAACACCCCTTTTTCATTCGCTACAGAAGAGAGTAACGTATAGAACTGTGTTGACCATTTCTATAAAATAAAATACATGTTACCATCGTCTTCTCACACCAGACACATATAGAAGACAAGGAGAAGAAGAAGAGGAGAGAAGAGGTGCTATCGTCTCTTGTTTCTTCATCCCTTCTAAACACGACGTGACGTGAAAGGCAAAGAGAACGGGGTATCGAGTTTGAGCGCCAATCGATGACGAGACTTCAATCGCCGACTGACGTAAACAGATATTTTTTCGCATCTCGTTCAATTACTCGTCTAGAAAATTGCCCTGAGATTTTAATTCAGATATAATAACGGAATCGTTAAGTAGAAAAATTGATTAATTATACTTTTTTTCATTTTTCTAAAAAAATAAAAGGTTTTATGAAAATAAAAATGCATAGAAATTTTGGCTATTTTATTTTTAATAAGATTATCACGTGAACGTGAGAAAGAGAGAGAAATTTGTCCGCATATGATGATACTGTCATTTCCGAAAAATATCTATGTAAATTTTTTCATCGCGTGTTTTATGCTAATAAAATAACATGCTCATGAAAGTATACATAAATCGTTGATTTTTCAATTAAACGAATAAATTGAAACACCATCGTTGTTAAGGGATTTCTCTCATTTTTCCACATTTTCTTTAATTAATATCAGCATGTCTTGATTAAAATATATATCATCAATTTTTAAAATAAGCCATATCGTAAAAAACACTTTCATTACGATTTACATGCAGACGATTGACAGCAGAGACGTCGATAAATTGAATTTATCGATAATTCACATTATAACGTGTGACACAGTTCATGCGTAAAATATAAGTTAAAATGAAAGAAAAGGAATTATAACATTATCGACATTATAATGTAATTATTGAAAAAATTGAAAGAATAAGAAAAATTTAAATAATTTGCATCTATAATGTTATACCTTTTAAGTATATTTTTGGTATATTTTAAGTATATTTTTGGAAGTGTAAAATATATCCAATTTGATTATGATGTATGTTCAACTCTCGTATTTTTTTAACGCTCTTGGTGTAGTCTACCGTCGTTTAAATTTACAGGACAATATCTAATGTATTAAGCCAGCAAAACAAACAAGAAAATAGAATTTAGAAACAATTACAACAAGATAAACCGAGCGGTGCAATTAGATCGCGAAAAGAGTAAAGACGGGTGGTGGGCCGTTTGACACTACACGTTTAGCCGCGGAAAACAAAGTAGAAACCATTCGGGATGCTGACCACCTCCACTGAAGTTGACGAGCAAATGGGGAGAGAGCCAGAAAACTTAACAATGCCCGGAGGTCGCATCACGGCGTAGAAAGATCAAAAGCAGAGTTTCGCAAAGAAAAAAGATAAAAAGAAAAAAATTGACCGGCCGGGGAAAGATGAAATGTTAAAAGTATCATTCCTCATTCTCGCCTTGACACTATTTAATAGCTTTTACCTTATAGGTATAGCCTTATAGGTTTATACGATCGACTTGCTACAGATGTGTTATTATAAAACAATAAATTTTAATTGTATATTATAAAGATTGCCACGCGTTTTTCAAATCTTTTTTACAAGTTTTTCTTAGTCTCTCTTCTTGATCTTTCATCCTCGGAATAACGTTAGCATCCGTCTTTGAAGAAAAACCGAATTTATCGGGATCATCCCATATATAAATTTCTTGATTAAAGAGAATTTATCTGGTGGAGAAATGCGTATAGAGCACGTGCAAGAAAAAGTGACTTATATTTTCTTTCACGACAATCCGACCTACGTCGATTCGCGCTGAGGAATATACATGGGCATTCGGCCAACGTGCCATTTTGCCGCGAGCACGGAATCCTCTCTCGACACCTACAGAATTATCGCGCAGTCCGCCTTCCGTTTTACAATTCCCAGGGGATCCCCGGTAATACGAAGTGGATACTTATTTTCCGACACGGGCGAATGGACGCGGCTGCGGCGCGAGTAGCTTCATCGTGAAATCCACCGGAGACATCCAAAAGTGTTTTATCGTTTATTCGTTGCATACATATCAAGCATTGCGACCGAGATTTTACATTGGATATCCTTAAAGAAGTGCTTTGATTTCTAAAGAAATTTTTTCACAAATGAAAAAAATTTTGTCATTTAACCGAAATTTCTTTAAATCAACGAAACAACCTTTTCTCTGATAAAATACATATATTAATATAAAATACATATATTAGTATAAAATACATATATTAATTGACGCTTTAAACAAACGTACATGTGAAAGTTGTGTTCATAACATTCTGTTTTTATTGAGCAATACACTTTTATAGATTATTTATTTTATTTAATATTAATTTTATTGTTACAAACAAAAATAACAAA
>NW_017259196.1:1274489-1282508 GCF_001594045.1 Atta colombica
ATAACAAAAATCTAAATTTTTTTATATAAATAAGTACTAAAAATGATCTATGCAAAGTTTGAGGTTCGCCAATTAGTTTATTACAAATAAATATTTTATTTGTTTATTTACTGAACAATTAATATCTGTATCTCAATGTAACTTTACATAAATATTTTCGAATTCATAAAATATTTACATAAAAAAATTGAGATTTTTATCATTATTTTATAATATATTTTTATACATTTCTATTAGAATACAAATTTTAAAAATATTACTTTTTAATAAAATAATTTTTAATCCAGATGATTAACTGTCTCTCATTTTTTTTATATTACTTTTAAATGCAATTTAGAATAATTTGTAATTTTTTCAAGTAATTCTTAATATATTGCATTTGTCTTACAACCTTTTAGTAATATCATATAATAGTAATAGTCAATAAACTTATTGCCGGAATCCATTAGTAAGATTGTAGGCGATTTATAGATGATGAAACTATGCGTCATCGTTAATAGTTTCTGTAAGATATATGAAGTAAGCGAGAAAAAATGGACCTTTGCACATCTCCTTGAACCAATTAGCGATTATTCATATCAATCGATTGCAAACATATAATTTTTGCTTAGCATATTTTTATAAAACAGCGAATTCTTTATCAAACACAAAAACTAATAAAAATTAATAAACTCTGAATAATTCAATTCTTAACTGAATTTGAAATTGTAATGTAAGAAATAATCAATTATTGTAATGTATGATCCAGGAAATATTCAATAGATATATTTTAATATTATTATTTGTAGAAGTTGTTTTAAGTTGTTTTAAGCAGGCAGATTGCATTATGTATTTGAATGAATTCACGGTCTTATTTGTTATTGAAATGATTGATAAGAAATATACATAAAAATACTAGCATATAATGACATTTCCTTATCATCTTTTTTTTAATGTAAATACACAAATGTTTTTTTATGCAAAACTAGAGATGTGTTCGAGGAGACACTATTCGCGCTATGGACGCAAACGCTACTAATGCTGTTCTTGGAGTTAATAGCGTTAGCAAGCTTCATGAACGATCCTAGCATAGCGTTTAACCAGAAAAATATATTCGAAATTAAATTAATGTAGGGGATTCTGTTTTCAATCACCAACCAAACTTTTCTCTATGATTAAAAATTATTTTGAAGGTTTCGTAAAGTATTTGTAACGTAAATTTTTTTATTTTCTTGTAGTGAATAACAGAACGTAATTTCAATTGCAATCTCTATGATAGCTTGCCGCTAGGCCGAAGTGAACAATGTAAACTAGACCAAAAAATTAATAGTTACAATTAAGTAAATTAATCAGATAAAAGGAAGAAGCATCCTTGAGCATCCGTTGTCGATTTCAAAAGAAGAAGCATATTTAACATAAGGACCTTAAGCATTTATAGCGGAATACTCTGCCGCGCTATAGCACAGTAGTAACTTTTTTCCGTACACGGAAATTAAAAATTGCCAGTAACAAAATATCTCTGACTTTCACATTTATAATGAAATCAAATACACAAGTTGAACTTCGCAGAAACTTTGAAAAGTTAAAGATGATACACAAGCAAGAATTACGTTCACTCCAGCCTAGTGGCAAGTCATCAGCAGATATTAAAATTGAGATTGCATTCATTATGATAAAATTTGAAATTCACACATTACGTACGTTTACTCTATGAAATTTTAAGAGAGAAAAGTTTGGTACTACTCGAGAACAGAATTCCCTCAAACATTAATCTAACTTTGACGAAACATCATGCTAGGATCGTTCACGGATTTATAAATGCTAACACTATTGATACACTATCTCGGAAGGAATAGCGTTGATAGCGCACAGTTGTGATGTAACACACTACCATTAATGACGTCATGATCGTGTTTGTTAGCGTTATCTGCAGCTCCGCGAACAGTTTATAGCGCTAAATAGCGCGAATAGCGTCTCTCCGAACGCATCCTAAATACACATACATACTTGCATGTTTTATGAAATAATGATTAAATTACAGGAAAAATAAGGAAGATTAATCATCTTGTAATACAATAATTTGTAATCAATAGATATATAAAAATGAAATATGCGGCTATATATAAAAATGTTCTGCTTGAGTTATTTTAAATTAATATCTACTCTTTTACCATACTGTTGGTTCAAGTATTAGGTATACAACTTTGTTTCCGCCGTTTTTTTTCCGAAATTCGAGGCTTTATTGTAAAAAACTGGTTATACATTTATGATTCAAAGTATTGTTCATCGCTGGCCACTACTTTCTCTCATTTTTCGGGTAGCATACGAATCCCGCGACGAAAAAACTGGTCATCTTTTGCGGCTATCCACGAATCGATCCAATTTTTTACTTCTTCATAAGACCGGAAGTGCTGGTCAGCCAGGCCGTGTGCCATTGATCGAAAACAAGTGATAGTCAGAAGGAGCAACATCTGGAGAATACGGCGGGTGGAGTAGGACTTCCCATTTCAACGTTTCCAAGTATGTCTTGACCACTTTCGCAACATGGGATCGAGCATTGTCATGCTGCAAAATCACTTTATCGTGTCTCTCGTTGTATTACGGCCGTTTGTCTTTCAATGCTCGGCTCAAACGCATCAATTGCGTTCGATACCGATCGCCTGTGATTGTTTCAGTCGGTTTTAACAGTTCATAATACACTACGCCGAGCTGGTCCCACCAAATACAGAGCATGACCTTGGAGCCGTGAATATTCGGTTTGGCCGTCGACGTGGAAGCATGGCCGGGAACTCCCCATGATTTTCTGCGCTTGGGATTATCGTAATGAACTCATTTTTCGTCCCCAGTCACAATGCGATGCAGAAATCCCTTCCGTCTTTGCCTTTCAAGCAGCTGTTCACAAGCAAACAAACGCCGTTCAATCTCTTGGCTTCAATTCGTACGGCACCCAATTTCCTTGCTTCTGAATCATTCCCATGGCTTCGAGACGTTTTGAAATGACTTGTTGAGTCACTCCCAATGACCGTTCTTGAAGCGTTGAAATCACTCACGATACGTTTTTTCACTAATAGCGGCCTCACCATAAATATTTGAGAGCATTCGGTGAGCCTTAGCCGCAGATTTCTTCATATTGAAGCAAAAAATTAAAACCTCCCGCAAATGACGAGAATTTGGCTCGTAAACTGACATTTTCAATCGAGAATAACTTTATGATGCAGACACAAATCGACTAATGTTTCTATGGGGTTATGTTGACAGATGCCCAAGTTTATTGTATGACGTCTATGATCTATTTATTTCGACCACCACTTACCGCTAAAGCCATCTATAGGAAAACGGCGGAAGCAAAGTTGTATACCTAATAATTTGTTTCATTTGTGACATTTTATTTGCCAGACCGTTCTATTAAATAGTTGAAATAATGATATACCGTTAATTATCGCTTATTATCACCATTTTTATACACCTCATATGAATTTGTTTAATGCTTCTCTATGTGGAACTACAGAAACAGCAAACGCGTAACTATTGGGTTGTTCAAAAAGTCATTGCGTTTTTTCTAATAGATGGCGTTGTCCACGTTTATTTGTATGCGAGCATGACGTGAATGTCAAATGTTTACGCGCGTTTTGTTGTTGACACTCAACCTAAAAACCAAAAAAAAAAATTGACGCGATTCGATCGAGTTTTGTGCTTGCAATTGTGGTTCGAACATGGAGAATTTTGAAGAGTACATTCGCCATGATGATTTTTCAGTCAAAGACGCTCATCGCTCCGATAGGCCTTCCAAGAGTGACAACAATGAAATGAAAGCATTGGTGCAAGTAAATAAGCATTCAACAGTTCGGGAGCTTGCTACCACTCTAAAAGTGTTCGTTGGAAGTGTTCATGACCATTTGAAATCACTAGGCTTCGTAAAGAAGCTTGATGTTTGGGTACCGCATGAGTTGAAAGAAATTCATCTGACGAATCCCATGAGCGATCAACTCATCAAACGCGAAGAAAACGATCCGTTCTTGAAGCGTATGATCACGAGCGACGAAAAATGGATTGTTTACAACAATATCAGCCGAAAAAGAAGTTTGAGTAGGCGAGATGAAGCACCGGAAAGGCAAGCAAAGGCAGAGATCCACCAAAAGAAGGTAATGCTGTTAATGTGATGGGATTGGAAGGGACCAGTGTTCTATAAGCTACTTCCAAAGAGCAAAACGATTAATTTCAATGTCTACTGTGAGCAGCTGCAGAAATTAAGTGATGCCATCGCACAGAAACGTCCCGAGCTAATCAATCGTAAGAGTGTGATGTTTCACCACGACAATGCGAGACCATATACAGTTTGGTCACTCGGCAAAAATTGTTGCAACATGGTTGGGATGTGTTATCACATCCATGTATAGCCAGACCTTGCACCATCAAACTTTCATCTCTTTCGCTCCTTGCAAAACTCCTTGAATGGTAAAACGTTTGCTTCTGAAGACCTCATCAAACAGCACCTAGACAAGTTTCTCGCAGAGAAGGATGGGAAGTTTTATGAACGTGGTATTATGAAGTTGCCCGGGAGATGGCAGAAGGTTCTCGAACAAAACGGCCAATATATCATTGATTAATGTTCATTACATATATTAAATAAACACCTGAAAATCAAATGAAAAAAACGCAATGACTTTTTGAACAACCCAATATATGTAATAGCTGACCGTGAATTATACAAATTACGCGTGATTTTTACATGATACGGCTATCCTTCAGTTATCACATTCAATTGACATCACATTAGCATTCATTTATCATTCTCTCACCGTATCTTTTGAGAAAAAAGGAGCAAGCTCGTGTATTCCCATCGCTTCAGTGCGTTTAACACGCCGTGCGAAAAGCGTGAGTCACGCTTCAATCGTTAGCCAGTGCAGAATCACAAAGGTTTTTTTGACCTGAGACTACCATATCATGCATCGTCAAACATAAGTGAAGCGATGCGCATCGAGATGCAAAATATAAATATTACATGCCGTTTTTGTGTGTTTCCGCGTTACCGCGCTATACTGCAAAGATATTTTCTTTTGAAATTTTCCTCGTTTTTGGCTCGTATTTATTTTTTAGGATATTCGATGTAATCTTCGGCTATTTCCACAAGCTGTATGCATCGTGACGTGATAGAAGGAAGCAATCTCATATACAGCACACTAACTTGAATCAATATCTCAGAAATGCGAAGGTTGCATCAATATCACGAAATGTAGATTCAGTGTTAAAGAAACATCCTCACTTCAACATTCAATATTATAACGTCTCAACGATGTTCTTTCAACATTTTATATTTTATATCACAAAATGATTTAATATTGCAGCAACATTAACAATCAATGTAGGAAAGTCAATGTAGGAAATATAGATTCAATATTGAAAAAACATTTACATTTCAACATTCAACAAATGATGCTTTCCAGCAGGAGACAGGAATGTAACACAGTGATCATTCATTTTTGGCAAACATAAAGATGCTATTCATCGCGACACTGTATCTCTTGTTGGAAAACACCATAATAACGTCTCAGCAACGTTCTTTCACCATTGTGATGAATAGATCTGTTCTTTCTAACGGTAGTGTATTTAAAATGAAGTAAAAACATATTTATAGTTTGAGATGAAAGCAAGATAAAAAGTTTTAATGCAATCTAGTGCAACGATCCAGTACAAAAAACTCAGGTGATAATGTAATCGATCCGATTTATTTGTGCATACGTCAGGTAATAAGTGCGAAACAGATATGAATCATTCACGCAATTATATCAGTTATAACTATAATATGTATATGTAACATATTTCTCATCAAGCAAAATATATTATATTTCATGAATTAATTATAGCCGGTGCATTTTTGTTTGCCGAGATAAGATACTGCAAACAGAATTATTCTTCTGTTTTTTATTTGAAAAAAAAAAGAATATTAAAGATAAGCGATACAACAAGCATACAAACAAACGATATAATTACAGATTGATTCTCTTTCATATGTTATTGATCATCCATTTTTTTATAATAGTCACTTAAATTTATTATCTATAAATGGAGTGTAACTTGTTTTTAATTACGATGCCTATCGAAGTCTTACATGTCATTTGATGGAAACATGTCAAGATTAAAAAAAAAACATGTCAAGATGAAAAAGAAAAAATTTGCGATTTCAAAGTATTCTTTTTCTCTTTGTAAAGAATGAATGATATTAATGGAATTTATTGTGATTTATGTAGATAAATGCTTCATTAATAAAATATGAAAATGATGCATGTTAATGCATTTTGTGTTAATTCATGATAGAGAGAACGAATTAATATATATTTAACAGCATGAGAAGATGACTACTTAATTATACATTATATATTGTTATAACAATCGATTTCAACATGAACATTGAAGTGATGAACAGTGATATTTATATTTTGATTTATGGTTGTATATGAAACAAATCTGTAATTTTCTGTGATTTATTTGTGTTAATTTGTAATGTAATTTTCTTTTTACAAATGTGACAAAAATTGACGAAGAAATGAAGTAAAGTCGAAACTTACGTCGCCTCCTATATGTAATTATTATTGTTTTTAATATGTAATTATTATAATTAATTTGATTTAACAATTTATATTTGCTTGATTATTGACTTTTAATTAGATTATAGCTGATGATAAAGCATTTTTGCTGGCACTTTATTATATTATCTTTAATATTATACTATATTATCTTTAATTTGATATGTTATTGAATACAATCAAATCAGTAAAAAGAAATAAAGAGACAAAGTTTTGTGAGAAATACTACGAGTTCAACTTTGATATATGCTGCATCTATTAAAAATTTAATTTATCAAATATTGTTTAAAATAAATATATATTATATCAATAAAAACAAGAACAAAGAATACAAGAGCTAAGTACTTGTATTTGCTGTACTCCATTTTTTACTCTTTACACTTATGTATCAATAAACAATCAATAAGCATTTTGCATCTCCTTAGTTATTTAAATGTAGACTATGATATATGATTGCTATTTATTACATTTACAATTTATTACATTTATAATTAAACTGATTTTATTAATATTAGCAATAAAAAATTAAAATCGTAATTGGATAATGTAACATAAAGGCATATAACAAAGTAATTACGTGCAAATTATCGTCACTCTTGCTATTTTTTTCTAATTAATTCTTCGATATAAATCCGTACGACATAAGTATCGGACTTAATCTATTTATCGTGAAATAGCAATATCCTATGATAATATTATGAAGCTTATATTATAAATTTTCTGTCTTACATATTTTTCATCTTGTAAGGGTTAAGGACGATTGTTTAAATAATATTTTTTAAATAATATTTCAATGTCTCATTTTTACGAAAGAAATTATTATACATATCTCTTATAAAGCAAAATGTGTCATTAATTACAAATTATCTAATTACGAAAGATTTCTAGCAGATATTATATCATTTTCTGCGTTTTTTTTTTTAAATAATTGCACAATAGAAATATCAAGCTTATAAGTCTCGGAAATATTAACTATTGTAAACAGAATACGCGCATTTATGATAGAAAGATAATTATATATCGATGATTATGTATCGATGTTTCAATCTTTTCAGTATTTTTCTAGTTTAATGAATGTTAATGTTAATTTTTATACGTCATTGATTTTGTTTTTTCATGATTTTTTTCATGATAGAGATAATTGTGATGTAAATTATGGTAATTTTCATAAATTAAAATGATATTAAATTTTTTTACACATCTTGATTGTTGTGGAATATTACATGATTTACACTAATAAAAAAATTTGAGAGATTGATATTAATCTTATACTATCTTATACTGTCGAGTACCATTCTAAACAGATAATCAAAATATTAATTCAATTATGTGATAATTCTGAAATAAATATTAGTAATTAATTTTATTAAATCATAAAAGCGAAAATCTTAATCATTATCAAAATACATTATACGATAACGAATAAATATTTTTTATATATTTATATATATTATAT
>NW_017259196.1:1282608-1284925 GCF_001594045.1 Atta colombica
GCATCGGAAAAAACATTACAGTTGAAGCAATCGGAAATAATGATAATATTCGTCAAGCAATATATTTGGTTGTGACAATCGTATAATCTTTTCAATCGCAAATATTGATAAGATTATGTTCAATTTAATACAAATAGAAAAACATATTTTGTTATTGCTAATATTGTTAAGAAACTTCCATTAAATACGCTCCCAAATCTTATCGAAAACAAATCTTCTAATCATAAACAAATCTTATTAAATTTTAAAAACGAAAGACATTAAATTTGATACAAATTTTGTTGTACTCAAAGCTGTCAGCAAATTGATGATAAATAAGGAATATGATACCACATTGTTGACAAAATCCAAGCAAGATTTACAAGTAATTTAACAACAAAAGCTGAGTAAGTTGACGACAAAAGCTGAGCAAACTTTGCTGCTCTAACTTTATAGCAATTGTTGACAAAAATTGATCAAGATCTCATTATCATATTCATTCCCGCCACGAGATAGACTTCTTGTAAAAAGAAAACGCCCAGAAATCCTATAAGAAGATATATGCAAATAAAATTGGCGAGTCCCTTGAAAAATTCTCAAACTCTTTCCAATGGGGCCTTCGAATGTTTTTTAACTATTTTATAACTTTGTCGTGTATATTTTAGAATGTGATGTTAATCAATAATTATTTATTAACATCATTCTTCCCTCTTCACAATATTTCAGAAATAAAACTGAATTGTTTGTTTCGGCATCATTCTTCATTTGGCATATCTGACTACAAATCTAAACTGTATTTAATGCTATTTTGTCATATTTGATTATAGATAGTCTGCATTTGATAGATCTGTGATAATATTGCTATTATCAAATCTGTTTTGATATTGGCTTTAATTTGATTTCAGAATATGTTCTTCAGATATGGTTTACATTGCATGTCCTATTGTGGATACAGTAAGTTCTGATTTTGACACTTGATTCCATTGGAATTTAATGTCAATTTGATAACGATTTGGGAACAAAATATAAGATAAGGACGTAATTATTAAGATAATTTTACGGTTATCATTATTGTATTATAATTCTTGTAACCAAAAAATGTATTGATGGACAACTTTTAGTCAAATCTTTTTTTCCGTGCAGTGATATAATTATTAAAAATTAGTGAAATAAAAAAATAACTATAATAGATAGTTATATAAGCTTTATACAATAAGACAATTAAGTTTAACAATAAAATGATTAAATTCCTTTAGTTTGATAGACAAACTTTTTTTTCTGAAATTACTATCCGTATCATAAAATGTTTGTTTTTTTTTAATTGAATACTGTTTATTTTTCTATATTTATCTTCAATATGGAAAGAAAAAGAGAAAAACGAATTACATAAGAAGCTAACAAGAACACACTTATAATCATGATGCAGTAATCTGTTTTTTTAGCTGAACTTTTTAACCTTTCTTTTTTCCAACATAGAATAAAAAAATAGAAAAATCAGATATAAGAAAAATCAGAATAGAAATATCATATCAGAAATTCAGCTGAGAAGACCAGATCTATTCTATAAATATTTTTTTATTATTAAAACTATCTTACTATTTTTTTCCATTCTGTCATTTTTTACAAATGATTAACATACTTGTGTTTTTATAATTCGTATAATTTGTTCATTTTTTTTATAATGTGATACATTGTTTCTCTTTCATTTTCTGTTACTGATATTACCATTTTTAAGTATTCTAGTCTGTGTCTACACAATTAATGATTGAACGTAATGGTGATAATACGAACGAATGATTGATAATAAAACTTTCACATGATAAATAAGCGGTTTAAGAAGCAAACGCGGAGATTTGTAAATTTAGTTTTCTAAATTTAATAATAAATCAAGTGAAGGTCAATGAGCATATTAGTGAGAGAAACGTCGGGTATATTACGCCTGCATAGAAAGCGAGATGTTACAAATTATAATCGCATTATGGATCTTCATTCCCATTTCGCAAACCGCGAAAAATTTCACGACGTTTCATCGTTGGAAATTGTGCGTAAATTTCTTGCGAAAGGAAGATACTGCATAAGTTTGCGATATTTTCATGAATCCGATTCCGTGATATATAAATGTGATTTTCAATGTAAAGAAGATTCTCTACGATTTCTACATTAAAAGAATGGTTTTGCTGACATTAAAAAATTTAGATCATCAAAAAAATTATATAAAACATTCAAACTGATTCCTAGAACATTTTTGTAGCAATTGCTAATCATGCTAAAATTCTTACGTAATTATTTGATTTTCTAATAATAAAATTTAATAAAATATTTTAATATAATATAATAT
>NW_017259196.1:1285329-1286668 GCF_001594045.1 Atta colombica
TTATTATATTATATTATTATAGATGAAATTATAAAGTAATTAAAAATTAAATGTAAAGCATTAAATTTAAATAATTTGGCGTATTTTAAGGAGAGGAACTTGTTTTATAAATGATAATCCATGATAGGGGGGGTTTTAATAGGAATTTTATGTATTGTTGTTTAAAAATTATTTTATTAGAAAATCCATCAAATTTTTTAGATCTGTATTTAACTGAATTATTTTTATTTTTAGATCTGTATTTAACTGAATTTTTAAATAATTCAACAAAATCGTTCTTTCTGTATAAAAACTGCTACAGGCACAACTGTGCGTATTAATGTAATATATCTTTCTATTAAAATAACATATTCGATTTTCATTTCCATGCGAAATGATTTTCTTATCAGCTGTCGCATTGCTAACAGTTGTTCACACATGACATCTAATTAAAAGTCAAGAAAAAGGTAATTGCCTTAAAATGTATTTCATCTTTCAGAAAGTTGTCGATGCAAAACGATAATGTGCTAATTCATTATCACTGAAATACACGCTGATCGTATCATGTTACTTCGCGCGTTAGCTTTGCCGTTATACACTTCATTGCCCGAAGATACTCACGTTATGACGTGCGCAACAATATTTTCATAGAATGATATTGACATAAATTATATCGCACGTAACCGTGTACATGTAGTAGCGGTAATATATTATAGTACAACGAAAGAATCAATTAGCATCAACGGAAAAAGAGTAGTGAAATGCTAAGGTAGCAACTTTTCTGAGGTGATGGAATCTTCGGCAAGAGAAACAATTGCTGAGAGCAAGAGTTGAATTGAAACAAACAAAAATTTATAATTCTTTGTTTGAGCGAGCGGAATGTCGGTGAAATAACAATACGTGCCTCGATTTTATAATATTATTGTATCGATCTTAATTCCTTTTTCCAAATCGAATCTCAACATAAATCTGCGTAGTTGATTACTCGGCATTTCTGGAAAATCTATTTTTCTAAATTGAACATCATTTTTTAAATTAAATAAAAACATTTATTTCATTTTAAAAAGTGATGTTTAAATCAAAGAAATAATGTTCAAATCAATGAAATTTTTTTTTTTAAACTTATAGCAAAGGAATATTTTTTTGAATCAAAGAAACTAGAGATACACTGGATATCCGAAAAATATCCTGTATCCGCTATTATCCGGCATTTTTTTTTACTATCTGATCGGATAGTCGGATATTAGTATCCGGGAATATATCCGGTTGAAATTTTATATCATTAAATTGTTGATTTTTTATTATATAAATGCTCTATAAATAAATATATATATTCATAATGCTGTAATATATATATATA
>NW_017259196.1:1286768-1289400 GCF_001594045.1 Atta colombica
ATACATCGTTGCAAAATTATAATTTTTTTCTTTACAATTTTCAATTTTTTTTTTTAAAAAGACATTGTCTCGGAATCCGGTCGAATATCCGGAAAATATCGGATCAAATATCTGATTCAAAAAATTGCCTTCCCTAAAAAAAAGTGCATCCCTAAAAAAAAAAACCTTTGTGTGATTATCTCACATCTCATTATTTGCATACTTTTTATAAGACTTAGGAAGTTTAAGAGAAATGACGTAAGCAATTCTTTGTAATACTTGACCTGAAATATATTAACAATGTAAATTACGATTATCTATTTCATTTTCAAGGTTTTTCCTCATTATTTATCTATCATTATTTATCTATCGTTAATGACTTTGCGATCTACAAAATCATTATAATTAAACCAATCTTCCTGCTTTTTTAAATGATTGCATTGATAAAGAACTTTGTGAACAATTTAATTTTTTGAAAAAGAAAGTATTCAAATGGAAGTTTTGCATGATCTCTTTCTTTGGATGAATGAATCTAATTTAACATTGAATTAATACTAAATTGATATTAAATTCGTTAGATCACTATTATTAATCCAATTGAACTGTCATATCTTTAAATTTTTATGATTACCTCTAATAAAAACCTCAGATAAAATTTACACGGTCTACTTATATTAGGATATGCGAATTCAAGTTGCATATTCTGATGATATTGTACAAAATATCATATAGAAGCATAATTGTAAAAATATCCAATTAATTTGACTATGATTTAAGGCATTTCTGATGACGTGATAAAAACGTGACCAAAGTTCAAGATAATATTATTTTTAAAACAATTATAGTCGCAAAAACGTCACATAATCTAACAAAGTGTGTATTGTGTTAACATACTTTAGCGAAAATGTATAACATTTTTACACGATTGAAAAAATAAGGAATGTCCCATCTGCGTGTCAATTCCTGTATACTTTATAGCTTTGTGTCTCATTGTCTCATTTCCTTATTATTTGCATAATTGCATTTTTTTTTTGTAAAACTTACGAAGTTTATTATTTAAGAGAAATGTCGCATTGTCATGACATAAGCAATTCTTTATTGCAATACTTGACCTGAAATACATTAACAATGTAAATTACGATTGTCTTTGTTTTCATCAAGGTTTCCGTTTGTCTGTCAGCGTTTGTATTGAAATGACTTTTTTGACAACCTTCAAAATCATTATAATTAAACCAACAGTCAATCTTTCTGCTTTTTTAAACGATAGCATTGATAAAGAATTTTATGAACAATTTAATTTTTTTAAATAATTTAAACTTGCGACAAAAAAGCCTAAGTTAATATTCTCTAAAAGATTACTTTTTTTTAAACACATAATATTATCATCAATGTGTAATTGATAATTAAAATGTTGCAAATAATGTCGCTGCTATTTTTGTATGAAATGAGATGCTCTTTGATATAGAGCGTGATCACTTTTACAAATTGAAAGTTGTGCAGTACTTTGTACAAGCAGCTTATTATTCTCCAATTAATTAGATTCTGATTTGTAATTATAGCTCGATATGAGTACTTACTATATAACATATTTCTCAACTGAACATATCATTCTCATGCTTCAATCATATTATTGATCGTATTATCAAAAGCAATAATTTAAAGAATTAAAATATTCGCGACATTTGTTATTAAGAACTATAGATTTGACACGAAGATTCATATAAATTGTGAAACATAATTTCAAACTCTTGCTGATTACAGAAAATTGTATAACAAGATGATTAAATTTGATTAAAAAAATACTACATGCTGATAAATGTTGCTGGCGCATTTTTGCTCGCGCGTTTCCGGAATTAGATAAGATTAATTATAACCATTCATCAATCCGATTCCTCCAAGTGTCCAATTTCTAAAAGACGGCTAAGTCAATGACTTACTGCCAAAAACTAAGAAGGGCATATCGTCCCCTCGTTCTCCTATCATGAATATAAATACGAGGGTTCTTTGAGGCTCTTTGAGTTCATCCAGTCATTCATTCAGTCATTCATGATCAGTAACTGTCAGTTACAAAGTCAGTTAAATAGTTAGTCAGTGTACACCACCGGTTCCGCTGAAGTGCGTGAAGATGCTCCAAATCGATCGTAACATCTTATTAAGTCGGTTTCTCTCAATCGACTTCTTCGAGGGGTAACACTGATAGAGACAAATTGTGAGATATATCTATTCTTTTTTATTCGATTAAATTGTTTGTTTGATATATAATATATAAGAGAATTTATACTGTAAGTGTATTCATGCATCAGCATTTCATATGATTAATATGCTTTTATCAGAAATAAATGTTTCGAAATAAATGTTTTGGTAATATTGAACATAATTGAATGTTTCAATTATTATGCAATATACATTGACGTGAGATTGCTTTATAATTAATAGCTTTACACATGTAAAAACACATGTTTTGCAATCGGTCTTCAGATCATGTAACGAACTATCATCTTGTAGAATCAATTATTTGTGTTATACAAGAATAATTAGTACATTCCCGGATTCATAGGAAAAGATTATATTGTGAAATTATCTATTTCGCAAAGAAAATATTCTGGCTAAATAACTTGGAGCTTTTTGGAGCTAATTAATAGTTTAATTATAT
>NW_017259196.1:1289500-1311598 GCF_001594045.1 Atta colombica
CGAAATCATTTATTCCGCGAAAACGTAAAACGTTTTCGGCTTAAGTATAAAAAAAGTTTGAAATTTTTTTTGTTAATTATATATTAATTATGTTAATTATACAATTTGTCCGATAAAAGTAATTATACAATCTGTCCGAAAAGTGTAATCTTTTTTCGATATAATCTTTAAATATTTTATTTATTGTAAAAAAATTATACATGTACTATACAATAAATATTAAATACTTTTTTTTTTTAATAAGTCTAGCTACAGTCATTGTCAATTATTGTGGATATTTTTCTTACGAAGGCATATTTTTTATCAATTTTTGCAACGTAAGCTGTTTCCCTGTTAAGAGACACAGTTGACACAAACATTGTTCTATTCTTTTTTTTTCTTGATATTCAATAACAAAAATAGAACAATAGAGGAAAACTCCTTATTATGAAATAGGTGCCTAATATAAGAGAACGGCGTTTCTGCTAAACTAATAAATATCTATCTATTGGTGCTACCATGAATTTATTACTCTTGAATTGAAAACTATTTAGTGAAAAATTCATTATTAGATCATGCCTGCAGTCATTGTAAAAAAAGATTTTAGAATTTGGATGCCTTCAAGTTTCATTGAGATGAACCTTTAAACCTTGTTTATTATTTAATAAGTAAATATTTGACAATAAATTCTTCTTGTGATAGAATAAGATCTACGTCATAATGAAAATCGTTGTTGAAGTACAAACAAATATTACTGTACAATAGTAAAAAGGATAACCGGAATGAATATCAAATACCTGTTTCTACGATGCTTGGAAGACAAGTCCTGGGTACAATGCATCACATGCTCATTTTGCGCGCATACTGACTGTGTTTGCTTATATTTTAGAAATATTAAATAAAGTTTTTTAATTGCAATACTGATGTACTTTGCATTTTATTATCGATTTCTCGGGGTATCTCATATTAATGTTATGTGACGATATTTTCTTAAGTAATTCTTTTCCAAATTAATAACATGAAATTAGTAATTATAGTTATAATTATAATTATTCTAAATTTATTTAACATTATCAATTTTATAATTAGATTTGAAATAAAAAAAAAATAATACAAGAGAGTGTCAAACGATAATCAGGTTTAATAGCAATTCATATTTTGGGAGATTTCCTCATCTTTTTTATGTACCATTCTTAAGTGATAAGAAACGCGCGAGGGATTGTTATCACTAAAGTATAAAAGCAGTGAACAATTAGTCGTGCGAGAATTTTGCACCGGAAGGACTAACCTTGTATCCAAATTATAAAATATCTGTGAAAATTAGCTTATTGAAGATAAATTAATTTTGATATTGATTGGTTTGATCTTTGATCTTTATTAATTATTTTCAAATTATAGATTAATCCCAAGTCGAACTCATTGATTTGAAAAACCTGTCGCTAACAAAGAGAGTAGCAACAGATTTAATGATTAACTGTCGCTGAGGAGTACGGCGATAGTCTAAACATCTTTTCGAGGAGTGTTGGTTTGTGGAATTGTTAAATTAATCAATTTTGAATACCTAAAAGAGTTGGAGTAAAAGGATCAAATTTCTAATCAAACAAAGTTTATTTTTAAACATTGCCTTCCTTTTCTGCTTTATCAAAAATTTCATTAATTCCAAAATCTAATTGAAATTCATCTAAATATTTCTCAAAATAACTTATTAATAACAAAAGCAATCAAACTGCTTGCAATAAAGATAAATCAATAATTGAAAGAAATGATTCTCATTATTTTAAATATAAAATTTGATACTTATTTGGCTAAACTCAAGCTTATTCAATCCCTGAGTAAAGTATTGACCCAAAAACGGACATTAATTCTTTAATTTGAAGCAACAGTTCGTAACACAGTTAGGAACACAATTTTTTAACTTTGCGATTTGCTCACTTTTTACATTTCTTTAATTTAAAAAAAAATAGAATTTGAATTAAATTTTACATAACATTATCTTAAAGCTTATTAAATTCCTTTCAAAATGATCTATTATTTTTTTAAATTCTGCCCATAGACTTCTGTTAATGAACCCGGTATCTCATAATAGGGGCTTTTTCTCTATTTGTGTCTCCTAAAAAGATAGCAGCTTTGTATTTGTTCAGAATGTGTTTTATTTAGACCGAGCAAACTTTTATTTGAGAATCAAAAATTTTTGAATGACGAGCAGATAGAAAGGTTTCTGCTTCTATAACGCATTATACAGAGTCTTATAGATTTTTTTATACAACGTATTTGCATCGATTTGGATTGAATTCTCTATTATTGGTTGATGTTACATATTCTACCAATAGAAGAACATAACGTTATTAATCCAACTGCAAATCCGCTCGGGCCGAATTAATTAGTTATTTCCTCATTGGATCTAAACGTATAAATTAATCATATTTAAGAATTTTACAACAATTGCAAAACTACTTTCTGCTGCTGAACGCAGCCATTATCTTATTTTACCAGAGAACGATATTTTTAACGATGAGTCATGCGTTAGAAAATGTCACAAGAAATGATTGCAAAAATATAAAAGTGAACAAATTGAAAAAGCGACGTAAAGCAATAAACATCGTTAATTAATTCGAACCACATAAGCACGAACCCTGATAGCAAGGTGATGACAAAATAGCTTGCTACCTGGGAAAGATATGTCGTGCTTTTATCATGCTTTTATCGAATGGTTTTAAAAAGTAATTGATTACCTCGAGGAATCGGTACTGAATATGTCACGTCATTGAATTCGATGTCCACTGCAGCCATTTTTGAAAGATATGATATACGTGTAACAACGACATTGACATTGTTGAAGGCATCTTTTTCGCAAACACCATTATCGGCTCCATTTACTTTATCTTCTGGTATAAGGTCCATGACGATTTTCCCACTGGAGTTTTCGAAAACGATTTATCTTCAGCCAGTGATTGTCATTACGTGATACTATCTTCCGCGATGCGACGAGTTGTTTGATATCAGCGGAAGAACGCGATACGAGAATGATTTCAACTGAAATTGAACTAAGCGCTCAGAAAAATAAGTGACTCAAAGAAAGAAGAAAACAGAGAAGCAAAATTTCACACTTTGAAAGTCTATTCATCAAATTATCATATCATATATATTCATCATATATATTATATGATTAGTATTCTAATTTAATCTAATGCTTGCAAAGATTTATACACTTCAAGCTTATCCGACTTTCGACCCACTTTCGGTCGAAACTCGGCGGCCGAGCGTTCACGTGACGTTCTGACTTAGGAGCTATACTAGAAATATACTGGAAGCGCACCTTCCGCCAAATTATTATTGAAACATAAAGATTATTTTGCAGGTTCCCTTCGTTTCTAGATCCATTCTTGGAATGCCAATTCCGGATACGGAAGAAACCGAAATGCATAATTTTTATATAGAAAGCTGTGGAAGCCTCAAGAATATTATTGAAACATGTTTTTTATTAAATAATTTATTTTTATTAACAAAAAAATTTCTATTGTTAATTTACTCCTTAATAAGGAAATTCCCCTACTGGGAAATCACATTAAAAAAAAACGCATCTTACAATAGTACGGATGTGGAAAACTATTGTCGAAAGTATATATACGTTAAATAATTATCTAATACATTAGAAAACTACGTTAAAATAAGTATATTATTAAGTATATTATTAAGGAACAATAAATAAATTAACAATAGAAATTTTTATGTTAATAGAAACAAATTTATTTAATAAAAAAACACGTTTCAATAATAATTTGGCGAAAATAAGGCATTATAAACATGAATACTCGCATATCCGCTTTTACTCCTTTCCTCACTCCTTGCTCTCTGTTCCCATTCCGCCGCTGAGTTGAGGTTATGGTCATACGATTGTTATAAGTTATAGCTTCTAAGTTGTTGGAAACCTTGTAGCGTATTTATGTATTTCCGCACTTCGAAATTTTACCATAAGACTAAAAGATAAGAAGAAGGATATGAAAAAACTGAAATATTATTATATATTAACGAAGGCAAAAAAATTTATAAAATGCCTTATTGCGTTGCGGTAAACTATATCAATAGATCAGAAAAAGGTATTTGATTATTTAAATTTCCTGTGGATAATATTCGTCGACAACTTGCTGTATTGCTGTAAAATAAATATATGACTTGTGAAACATCACTACACTTCTTCGCAGATGAGAAATTTCTTTTCTTCAAATTGACATACCTAATTGGCATCTTATTTAAAAATAACCTGAATGTCAGATACTCTTCAGGTCCTGCACTAATACGATAGATATTCAACTGATTTTGAGAGCAAAAATGGAATGAAAGGAGCTACAAAATTTCAAACAGCAAATACAAATCATAACCTGTAATGACTATAACCCATCACAGTTCAGTTGGAATAGGGACAGAGCAAGGAGTGGGAAAAGGAATAAAAATGGTGGACTATCTAATATAATATCTACATTTTTCACGTCACGTCACTGGGCGGCTCGGCTGCCGAATCTAATCAAGTGGTGATGGAGATCGCTCGCCAGAATCAATCCAAAATGTACTGATTCTAATTTCAAGACTGATCACTTTTTTAATCGTTTTTTGAAAGTAATCGACAAAACATCACGAATATGAATAATTCGAATTATTTAAATTAAAACATAAATGAAAAGGAGCACATGCAAGAAGTGCGTTCTTGCCAAAGTCATATATTTCAAATTAAAAATGTAAAATTATATTTTTTATTTTGGCAAAAAATTTCTTGCGTGTGTGGCTGTATGCTCCTTCTCATTTATGTTTTATGTTATTGCGCCACCTCACATAATATAATTATTGTTAAATTTTATCGAATTATTTATTTAACTAGGGATGCACCAGATCGTAAAATTATCGGATATTGGATATCCGGACAGAATACAATATCGGATATTCTGTATCTGATCGGATATCCGAGAAGGCAATTTCTTTGAATCGAATATTTTACATTTTCTGGATATCCGACCGGATTCCGAGTGTCTTCTAAAAAAAAAAAGTCTATAAAGAAAAAGATTGTAATTTTGTAACAATATATAAGATATTATAGCATTATGGAATGTGCAAACTTGTTTTTAAAACATTTATATAAGAAAAATTCAACAATTTAATGATATTAAATTTCAACTGGATATATTCCCGGACACTAATGATATCTAACTATCCGGTCGGATAGTAAAAAAATACCGGATATTTTCCGATGCATCCCTATATTTAACTTTAACTGAATTCAAGCAGAATTAAAGAGTTAATTACAAAAAACAGTTAATATGCAATAATCAAAAAATTCAAAGAAATTGTAGGCATAGAAATTAGCGCAAAATTTATTGTATTTTATATTTTTTATATAGAAAAGTTAATAAACAATTAAGAGATAATAAATAAAAAACAGAATATAATGTGAATAAATAAAAAAACAAAAGTGTAGGAATGTATATTAAGAAAATAATAAACTTTATGCTAATATTTTTATGTCTCATCTTTGCTTCTTATCTATATCTCTTTTTTTACACAATTTCTATATTTTTATCATTATGCTGATTACATGTGCTAACACATGCTAAAGGTATATAACTAAGAAAAGGTATAACAAAACGAATGGAATTTATAGTATCATTTAAAAGCAAAAGAAAATAGAATGATGCAATATAATATTTTAAACGTAAAACACAAATATAAAAATCGTGGTTTTTAATTAGAGCGAAGAATTTGAAAAATTTTCTTTTTTATAAATTTAGAAAAATAAGTCAGTACACCAATAAACTTCAACAATAAAATAATACAAGTGTCTCGTGATCGTAAATAATCTTAATATCTTAAGATCAGACTAAGAATTACATTCTACATCAATAATCATCAATTCAGAAGTCAACATTTAATAAACGTTTTATACTGATTGATATTTTTAAATCTAGGGATGATATTTCATTTGTTTGCGTTTTTATACGATAAATTTTTCAAACCTGTTGATTGGTTAGAGAGATCCGAGGATTTCTCTGTCCTACATATATTTGTCGTACGACAAAAACACATAAATGAAACCTAGGAGAATAATTTTATCTCATCAGCGAAAAAAATTTCCAATAATGGAAAATAAACTGAACGCAGCTGTTGTAACAGCTACAGAAGAAAATGACTCAAAATGACGTGCGTTTCCTATCTTGATAGGTAGCACCCATTTTCAAAAATCGTAGCGAACATGATTTTTTCTTTGCTTTGCTTCCAAAATTTATCTTGGAAGACATACAATGGACGACATGAACATGACATGTCATATCATGCATTTTGTGTGTTTCGCTATTAGTTGAACAATATCGAATTTTGAACGTAACTTTACTATATATCAATCATTCGGTGAATTCATACTTCTGTGAATTACAGCTAATAAAATTGATGAGAATAAAACGCCAGCTTTTATTGGCTGCATGAAAAGGCAACTTTATAGCAAATTATAGCAAATTATAATAGCATGCGTGTTACATCATTCAGGATGCCAGAAGTTTCCTCTCCAGGAAATAGACGTACCGTTCTTTCATATATTTTTCAGTTTTTAATTTTTTTTTATGGTTACGCAGCTTTTCTCACATAACGTGTGGCACGTGTAAATCGCCACATGTAGAACATAATAAAGATTATAATCATCCTGTGAAATTTTACACGCATGCGCCATATGAAATATATTAAACTTCGGCTGCATGAATATTCGATCGAGCGATCGGTGAATTACAGCTAATAATAATAAGCACACATAAGTATGTATTAGATGACGGTAGAATATATCGCGAGATTTAAAAAAAGAGATCAAGAAACCTATTATAAATAATTGGTTCTCGAGAGATTTCTGACGTAAATTTTAATTCTTTCCGTTTCTTACATTTATATAAAGTCAATTTATTATCATATATGAAACCTGATCAGTTTTTGAACGTATATAATAGTTTCGTTGCATGCACGTTGAAATACAATTAAAAATGTGCATTTAACAAAATTAAGTTTTTATAAAAGTCTCCACAAAAACGTCTCTTTGTTGTCTTGTTTTCATTCCTCACTCCAAATGCGAGAATTAATTCGACGGAAATACAATATCGATCGTGCGATTTTACGAGCTACGGACTGACTCAACTTTCCACAGTTTATTCACTGCCATCGAACTACCAGCTTTAGTCACGCTTTAGTCATCACGATTGAAGGGCTTGATTTATTTATAATTTATTACGACCGAGGCGAGGGCAACGATGTTTTCTCGTGTCAAGCTAGTAAGCCTATCAGTTGCGACGATTGTGTTTCCTTCTAATTTTACCGCTGGGTTTCAGAAAAACTGGTTTCTGTGTTTGTATTCGTGTGCATAAAATCAATGGCGCACAGTGGTCTAAATCAGGAACAAAAACAAGTTCATAATATAAAGAATTTAATTTGAATATTTTAAGTGATATTTTATATTGCTGTAAACGTTCCCAAAATAGTATTATTAATAATAAAAATTATAAATTTTTGTCGGTAACATTAACATTTACAATAGTGTAATAAGATGATTTTGTTTATACTTTCAACTATTAATACCCTATCGCGATGGCTTTGATCATAGATGACGTTAATTGTTGCTATTTACATAAGTTGTATTGTTATTTATGATATTTTATTGGAATGACGGACTCCCAGTCAGGTAATTTCTTAATAGGTTTTTGGTGCTAAATTAAATATTGATTACTGCAGATTATTTATAGATTAATAATTCAATATTTATAACATTAAACTTTTCAAAGTCCAATAAAAGTTATAAACATTTGCAAATGTTACACTTAAATCTTATCATATTTTATCGGAAAACTTATAAAAATATTGTTTAAAACTTGTAAAAATAAAATGCGCACATATTCGGCTTATGAAATTATTAAAGTTATTATACATCGATAAATGAAAATCTCTTAAATTATTTACTCTTGTCTTAAGATTCTATAATATCTGGAAAATCACGAAAAAAGTAAAAGTCACAAGAAATATATAACAGTATTAATAAAATAAGTATTAATAAAATAATAATCATTATAAACAGATCATTATTTTATTAGTATTAATAAAGTGCAGTAGTTAATTTCTGAGAAATAAGGTGTCACTTTAGAAAACCTACATTAGTATTGAGGATTTTCCTCTATAGTTTAATATCGCCGTTATTGTTTATCAAATATATACAATATTATCTAATTATTATATATATATTATGATTAAAATATATATTATCCAAAATAATTAATATTATAAAATAATTAATAATTTTTATTATGTTCTTTAAGAGATAAGATCTAAAATTTACAATCATTCAAAAAAGTGATCTTTCAGTTATAGCGAAAATGATCTAAGTACGAAAAATAATTAAAATAGATAAATTTCTAGCAAGCATGCACTAGCAATATTGAATATGTATTGCGTCTAATTATATAGATGATAGAGATAGAATTTAGATTTGTGTTATAAATTCTATGCGTATGATATGTAATTTTCTATCAAATATAAGAAACAGCTATAATTCTAATTGGAGTAACAAATTATTTTTTTCATGTTAAATGATACGTAGTAGCATTAAATTTATAATTTTTTCGTGCTGCGAATTGCGATTAGATCATTGTGGCGGCGTCGGAAAGATTAGGATTGTTTGTGTACGCATTTCCGGTATGCACTTTGTGGCATTCTGCGTTTCAAATTTTTCGCGCTAATCAGAATCACGATTTTTCATGTGTTTCAAATTATTTGAATTGTTTACATATATAATATCAAATATTACACTCGTTTTATTATCTTTCTTTTAATTACATATTAATCAATGATAACACAATAATAACACGATGATAACAGGAGCTGCGTAAAAAAGTAACGTAAGTAAATACGAAATAGAAATATAATATAAAATTCATTTTTCTAATACATACTATATTGCACATTTTGTTTTGTTCTTTATTTATTATTTCTTTACTTCATTGACTTTTCTGTTGCGAAAAATATTTAAAATACGATAAGTTTTGCGCTAAATACTTCGCTTCAAATTTTTTATTTTTCTATTTTTTTGAAAATTAATTTCAATTATTTTTGTAATCATTGAAACGAATTCAGATGAAGTTAAGTAAAAAATAAAGTGGTTGTTCACTCGCAATAAAAATTTAAAACATAATTTCTCAAAATCTCCGAACTTCAATTATTCGCAACTTGAAGATTACTAGTCGCTCAGTATTTTAAACAAAACTATCTTCAAATTGACTGAAAAAAATTTGCTAAGATAAAGGAATATTCCAAAAAGTATGTGAAAAATTCTGCATGTCGTAAGTCATCGATTGACATTTACGAGCTCGTCTCGAAATGCTTCAATTTTTTACTCCGATTTTTCACGTTCCCGGCGTTCTTATTGCTGCAGAAAAACACGATGATGATTCACGGATAACTCACGTTATCGGCCGCGGTTCGCCAATTGACACGATTGACACTACTGTGACAGAGGAACTGCAAGAAGGTAGAACGTAGGAAACTCAGCACACCGCCACTAGCAACGACGATAGACTGACTCAGAAATAACGCTGGCTTGCGATTCACACCAGCTATATCTCTTTCTGTCGGTGTATGTGTACGACATGAGCCTCGCAACGGACGCTCTTCGTTACGCCGCAGACACAGCCGTGATGAGTGTCATGACCAGAGTGTCGCTACTTGTGGCCAAAATATGAGACCTTAACGAACGAGACGTCATATTTCAATATTTTCGATATTGATCGTGTTCTAACGAGTGAAAATAACGAAATGACTTTTGGATTCTGTGGCTTTGGCGCCATTGCTCGAATATCGATTTCTTTCGCAGCCGACTCCCCGCAACATTTTGATAACACTCTTACAAAATTCGAATCAATTGTTGAAATCGTGCGTGTTTCAGAATAAAATTAAATTTTCACGGTGAGAGACTTGTTCCCAAAATGTTAATCTTGTCTTTAACAAGATCACGTTTAATTTGCTTAAAGGAAGCACGCACAAAGCGTATCGCGCATGATTGTTGGCTATAATAATGAAAAGAGTGCAATGACGAGAGGAGAAAAAGAGGAAATTGATGTATCTTACTTGTGACTCGATATCCATTTAAACAATTGGCTTAATTTTACGAATTTATCCGAATCTAACAAACAGGCCTTATTGTACTGAATCAGAAACTTATCAATTATAAATAAATCTTTTGTAAGTAAATTAATTTCTTTCTAATTTAATTTTTAATACAATAAAGTCTGTTTGTTAGATTCGAATAAAATGTCACATGTAAAGTAGACAAATCGTTTGAACAGATATTAAATCGCAAGAGAATGTGCGAAACACATTCCTTGTCTTTTCCTTTCATTTTTATTATTCTAATTGCAAAAAGCCATAATAATAATAGCAAAAAGCTATATATAAAGATTGCACAAAGTTATAAGCATTTGTAAGTTCTTACAAGTCTTACGGGATTACGATTCTGCTTAAGATTGACCTGTTAATCTTTAATATTTTTATATCATCGTATCACGACCATGTCCTAGTTAATGATCAGACACATATATTTATTGGAATGACAAGGAAATTCTGCAATGCATATCGCCAGTAACTTTTTAACGTTCTAATTTTAAAGTACATGTTTATATTTTTATTATTTGTTTACTTTATTTTACTAGTATAAGCTCATGTAAAGTCGCGTTGTCATTCAAGACATAGTGTAACAGTCGTTAACTTCTTATGATATGCTGAATTCGTGACGGAGTTGCATCAATTGAAGTCTGTATTTAATTACACGTTTTATAAAAAATAAGGATCATTTACATTAATCAGACGTGGGAGAAGTTAACAGCAAGTGCAAATGTACTGCAAGATTGATAATAAAATAATCGTGGGGATCACTAATATGTACCGAAAAACATATGTGTCAAAATAGTAACAGACTAGATAAAATAGTTTGAAATGATGTGGTTTTTTTCATGTGCGGCAAGAAATAATCTTATGTTATTGTAAAATTTTAGCTTATCTTCATATTAATTTGTTTTGCGGATCTTAACCTTAAAAAAGTCTATACAGAGTGATCTAAAATAATTATTGGTTTCATAGTCTTCATTAAGAAAGTCATTATTTGGGATATTGTGATTTTAATATCAATTATTAATCATATTAATTAATTATATATTACTTTTATAAAATTATTTTTTTATCGAAAATTGTATTTTTCTTGTTATAGGTAAATTTTTGCATAAAAATCGCATTTATTCGTTTGATTCTTCAAGTTCTTGAAACTTTGCTTAAAAACATATTGCAATCTCGATAATCACTGTTGATTATCCAGGCACTAATCACGCCAAACATAGTCACTAACTGAGACAAAATAAAATCGAACGGTCACTAACAGATACATTTACATTAGAGATATATCCATTATTTAATGAATGTAATATATAATCTTATAAAATTATAGCAATGGTTGTCTATTGATAAAATGACCTAGCTTTTCTATACAATAATAAGAATTTCAATTGAAAGCCAAGTTTTGTTTATTCAAATTCCATCCATTAAATTTCATAGACTTGATCACTAATTGGAACATTCATTCCGATGGCGCAACATCCCAATATCGGGACCGGGCCTATTTTTCATACGTATACTTGTGGTGCGCACGCAGGTTGTATAGAGACATAAGGGACCTACAATTTAACGCTGGACAGTTTTGAGAGGTTTTCTTAGCAATAGATACTCTTGGTTATTTATCAAATCGCCAAAGAGGAGTTACGTGAAAATTTCTTGGATCGAACCGGAATTCCCTAGCATGATAGACTCGCACGCTGTCCATCATGCTATGCTCGTGCTCAGTTAGTATATCCATTTTTTTTTTAAATGGTCCTAATCTTTTCGTTTTTATATTTTATAGGAGATGATAATGTCTCGACTCTAATTTACATACATTATCGATAGAAATTCGAATATTAAAATAGAAAGAATATTAAAATAACAATTAAAATAAGTTCGCTCTTCATTAAACTTCTATATGCACTTAAGTATTGCTAAAGAATTGCTGACCTTGTTTAATTTTTCAATAACTTCAAAATTAAGTTAAAGGATTTCTTTTTATTTCTTCTTCAAAGTTCCATTGATTGTATTTTAGATTATAATATATTATATTTTTTTTTAATTAGCGATTATATCACTTAATAGAGTAATGTTTCAGCTTTAAAAATCTGTTTTTTTTATTATTTAGTCGTACAAAAAAATGCAAGAGATCAATTTGAAATCAATTTTAAAGATTACATTCTCAGAACTTATCCATAGAATAATTTAAAATCTTTAAAATCGATCTTGCATTTTTTTGTACAACTAAATAATAAAAAAAAACAGATAATGGTTCGACGATTTAACAATTAAATATTCGCATTAACAACGTTTTTTATGAATTTCTACAATTTACAAGCGTGAGTAACTTCAAAAAAATCTCAAATTTTTTTCGCAAAACACGTATCTCATGTTAATGAATATCATACTAATAAATAATAATTTTAAAGAGAAAACATCTAAAATATTACTTACTTTTAATGATATAAATTAGTAAAAATTCAGTTGTGTTAATTTTTGCTCTTGTGTTGTTTTTTATGATTCTGTCATCTTAAATATTAAATTAGCAGCGCCACTGTTTTCTTAGAAATGATACATAATATAGAATTGTTTTTGGTAATACAAAATAGTACAAATTCAATCTTATTGATTTCTGATATTATTTTTCTCTTTTTTTTTTATTTTGAATTGTGCCAGCTTAACGTTAGGCTAGCATCGCCACGATTCTTTCCGAAATCTTACAAAATCATTAATGGTACCATTTAATACAAAATGAGTACTAAAAATTCCGATAGATCTGATTTGATTCTGTTGATTTGGTCCTGCTAGTTTTACAGAGTTCAATATTTACAAAATTAGTTTTTTGACTCCCCTCACGATTTAAACTTTAAACGCGTTTTTTTTCATCAAAATTTTTTAAATCGATTTACATCATAACTTCCATAATTTTCATTCAATTCACTTGAAACTTTCAAAAAAAAATCTTCTTTTGATAATTATCTAAAGAACTAATGATTTTACGATTATGAACTAATTATTGTTATTATAATAATTAACATTTTTGTATAAACTTTTTTTTTGTTAAAAATGATTGTTTTTTTTCAAATCATTTTTACAAAAATGCATATTTCTGAACATCCTTACGTATTACTTTAGTAAATGTTACGTAGAAAATAAAAATTTTTGTTTTAGGTCAAACTGTAATAATCTTGTATGCCAATCTTGAAAACCGGCTTATTTCAATCAACTGCGCAGTGTTGCCATTTTGCTTAAAAAAATTTATTATTAAAAAAATATTATTATATGATATTACGCTATTTTCATAAGCAATGCAAATATGTCTTAATACTTGAGATAAAAGTGCACGATAGACAAAGCCCAATTATTATCATTTATGGACAGTCCATGGCAATGAATAGATATATCTGTGCACGTGTATCTGACGTGCACGTTGATCTGACACAATTTTAATTTTCCATAAACAATACGACAGTCAGTTGACTCTTTGTCTATCATATATTTTTTATCCTTAAACTGTTATTTCAAACTGAAACAAAACAGAGCTATGTAGGAAAAAGAACAAAATCAAACGTGATAACAAGCTGCAAGATAACATAGAAAAAAAAAATCAGGATTTAACGGATGTACTACGTATGATGCAAATTTTATTAATTACTATTTAACATCATAATTATGATTATTAATTTGCAAAATATCAGAACTTTGATTGTTTTATTAAAAGTAATACAATTTACTTTATATTCAAATAATACAGAAAGTGAAGAACTTTATTTTTATACTTATATCTGCAAATAAAATCTATTCCATTTTCCATTGTTTTGTTTTGCATAATGTCTGTTAATAAAAAGTATATTGCATATAATAATTTTCGTAAATTGTATCACGTATTGCCAATATATTCTTCTTTGCTATATAGTTTTCAGAAAAAAAAATGTTCTAATAAAAAGTATATAAAGTTTTTATTATTATTGTATATCAATTCTTACACACGCAGCACACACACACACACACACACACACACACACACACACACACACACGCACGCACGCACGCACACACACACACACACACACACACACACACACACACACACACACACACACACACACACACACATGATTTATACCTAATAGCTCTTGATAATTCCATTATATCTATAATGATAAACGCGTATAGAGAATTAATAATCATTAGTAAAACAACGGAAATTCCGTTTTTATACTAGTAATGTATGATTATGAGCCAGTTAATCTTAAAAATGTAATGATCTGCTTTTCGACTAATTATTTCTTATTCACCATTCACCATTTTATGATTATAGTGTTATATAAATTTTTGCATGCAAAAACAGATTATATTTGCAAAGCAGTTATATTTAAAACACTATGTTTACATACAATACGTCATATTGACATATGATGTTGATGTATATGTCATACATTATTTTTTTATACATTTTACTCTTTGTTCTGTAATATTAATTAATCATTCTGTAATATTAGGTGTGGGAAAAATTTCGTGGCGTTTTTCCCATTACATCTAACGGGAAAAACGCGGAACTTTTTCCCACACTTAATATTAATATTAATTAATCATTGACAGTCATATTACATATATAAGATATAATGTGTATCTCTTTTGTGATACATAAGTCTTTCAATTGCAGATAAATAAAATGCTGCAGATATTGTCCAATAAGAAAACATAAAAGAGTTCATAATTATTTACTTGATCGAAAGTTAAAAATAAGAAAAGATCATCCTTACGTGACACAAGTGTATTGCGATACAATATAATATTAAAATATAATTTTTTTAACGCATGTAACATATGTACATTTATATATAGAGTATCCCATTTTAAAAATCCATCCAAATATCTCAGAAACACTGCGTTAAATCGAAAAATGTTTCAGATAAAAGTTTTGTGATTTCGAGAGGGACACCAGATCATTGATTTAGTTTAGACTTTCAGTGGCGTTGTCAAGGTCAGGATAAGATCACTTTGAATTTTTTAAATAGAATTCCCCATTTTTCATTAGATATTCATTAGATATTCTAGTTTATCTCGAGAATTTTTCAACATTCTATAATAAAATATTTTTTTATTAAATACTTTACGAGTTATAAGACTTGAAAGTTATAATATCGTCGGCATTAGCATTGCTCAAGGTCCGACCGACGATTAAAATCTCTTGAATGTTGTTCTTGGTCTTGATAAATTATTAACAATATTATCCAGATCAATATGATCTTGAACAACATTTTAGAGGTTTTAGTCGTCGGTTGGATACCTTGGATAATGCTGGCAGTGCTGTAATTGCAAATCTTAGAACTCAAAAAGTATTTAATGAAAATAAACTTAATATAGTTATAGCGTTTTGGAAAGCTCTTGAGGTAAGTTACAAGAATAATGTAATGAAAAATGAGGGTTCCATTTAAAAAATTCAAAATGACTTTATCTCGACCTTGACAATGCCATCCAAGGTCAAACTAATGATACCATCTTAGTCCCCCTCGAAGTCACAAAGCTTTTGTCTAAAACATTTTTCGATTTAACGTAGTGTTTCTGAGATATTTGAGTGGGTTCTTTAAAAATGGGACCTTGTATATAATAAGATACATATTTTTATGTTTTTAATTTAATTTCTTAAATAAAGATCAAACTTTTATATGAAAAAAATGATTTTGTTGGAGTATTTCCAAATTTAATTAGCTACAAATCTGAAAATAATTTTATTGGATTATAAATAATTACATAAGAATCTGAAACATAATGAATAATTGCAAAATGTTTTGACATTCTAGCAATCATTTTGAGTCCTATATATAATTATTTTGATGATTCAACAAAATTATTTTCAAATCTATATATCGAGCTAAATTTTTAAAGCCTTTAACAAAATGAGAGGACCTCGTTGCCTACAAACACCAATAATTGCCTATGTGTTACTGCACACAAATACATATAAAATTAAGAGAAAAAAGCACATTTGCACACATGACACTATTGTTCACAAACTACATTGCACATATAATATTATTGCCTACAGATTGATTACCTACAAACACTATTCTCTATTTTAAGAACACAGATTTTCTACTTTAAAATTTTTACACTGCTTAAAAACAAATTATTTTCATGTACACTTTAGCCTTAATTTTATATTCGTGCGCAAAATTCGTGTTGTCCTTATAGGCAATCGATCTGTAAGCAATTAGATATATGTATACAATAAAATAATTAGATATATGTATACAAAAAATATTAAAACAATTATTATACAACAAAGATTATTGAAATTGCAATTTATAGTATTACAAAAAGTATATTTTATTCAGTATTTTATACAGTATAAACTATAGTAAGGATGATGCCAATTCGGCATAATTATAGATATATTTACTCAACACTTCTTCTTTTACAAAAGTATATTTATATTAACAATCAATTATGTTATCAATTGATTATTGTTCGTTTCATTTAACAAATAAGTAAAAATATACATGTATAAGGACTTTATCCATTTGAGCGCCGCAATCGCATTAATATATATTTTTATATATTTTATATATATTTTTATTAATATATTTATATTTGTAAATCGTCGATTCAAATCCTTAACTTTGGTGAGTTATAAGAAAATATACAAATAAGAATTTTATTAATTTAAAACGACATAGAGTCATCTTAAATTGCTGTTTTCCTTTGTCGTCTTTAGAAGTTTTATTCTTTCTACCACTTAACGATTTAACACTAGAAAAATTAACTCACGCTTGTTTGTAATCTTACATTCTGTATATGAAACATAGTAACAATTTATATACAATAACAAATCAATTTAATTTGTTTTCGAAAATGTATAAAAATTTGTTTTTTGCATCAGTTTTTGAGCACTGATACAGATACAGAGTAACGCGGAAAGAATTATTTGCCATTATTTGTTCTAAGTTATCTAAAAAATATCTTTATGTACATTTGCACGCTATTATCTTCGACATCGAAACCTAAGCAAAATAGTCATTAAAATGACGTTAAAATGATTAAAAATCACTTTTAATCATGTTTCAATCATGTATTCGATTTATTTTAATGTCATTTTGACTTGATATTGTCATGACTTGTTGTTTTGCTTAGGAATGTGACTGAGAATATTCACAAGCTTTTAAACGAGTGTGTAAACTCATTTTGATAGCTCGATAGAACCGTCTTTCTCTTGTAAAGCATCAAAAACATTTGATCTTCAATGTGCAAACTTAATCTGGCAAGTTGTGTGTGTGTGTGTGTGTGTGTGTGTAAATTCATGCGGTTATAAATCATTTCGGACGTTCGTCGTTTCCAACCTTAATTTTAAGAACACAATTATTCACGTTTGATCTTCCTTAACTCTTTCTTCTTTTTCTTTGCATCATGAAGCTCACAGCCATCGGATAAAATAGAATGGTCGTTTGTGAGACATTCATTGATTAAGGCTTTGTGTTTGTTCACACAGATTAGGCACAATTGAGGGCAATTAATAAGACCTTCTCGAGGAATACGTGCGAGTTGATCCTTTCATTTTGCCTTCGTTCAGCCGCACAATTTAGTAATAAGCATTTGAATTCTTCTTTTTTCAAACGAATTAAAGTGTTTAAAAAAATTGCTTTGAATTTCTTTAAATATTGTACGAAACTGAAAAATTTTTGAAAGCTTGAGAAGAATCTTGAAAGTTTTGAAACTTTTGATCTTCTAACGATTCTTTCATTTCAAATATTTGAAAACCTGAATATGTATTTTTTTAAAATAAGACTATCTTGTCCGAAATGAGCTAAAGTGTTAAAAAAAAGATGTATTCTTAAAAGATTTATACGTTCAAGAATATATTTTAAATATTATTTTGTTTCGATTGTTGATATTCAAAACAGTTCCAGATTTTTGGTATATATTCCAAATAATTGATAATACCTTAAGTCACTGCTCGCTCGCGCTGATTTTACGCTTGAATTTAATGCTTAAATTTTAGTTGATCATAAATTCAAGATCAATGCTTGATTGCATTCTAACGAAAATATATATACTCTCTAAATTTTTTGGAGTGGAATCTTGTTCTTGAAAAAGTCTTAAAAGGATGATTTTCAATCTTTGAAACTGAGATTTCATTTTCAGAATGAGATTCATTCTAAAAGATTTAGAGAGTATTGACATAGTAAAAAAGGGAAGATATAGTATATTTCGAATATACAGAGTGTTCGATAAGTTTTGACAAAGCGCTTATGTAAGTAGAGCGGATTAAACTGAGTCGAAAAATCCTCTTTTGACTGTTTAACCCGCTATATGAGCTTTGTGGACACCCTGTATATGTATATGTGTGTGTGTGTATATATATATATATAAATAGTATAGAATAATACCCTGAATAAATGTTGGAATCGTAACTACCAGCCGTCGTCGTTATTAAATTAAGGATATATATAAATAAGTTATATTAGTATTGGTCCTATTATCAACTAAACTTTAGCAACTCTAAAATGTGACAAAAAGTAGATCATACTTCGTGATACTTTCGAAATGTACTAATGCCTCTTCGACAATGAATAATTATTTTCGCGAGAGTTCTCATCGAGAAGTTCTCGCGAGAATCCATTGTTTGCGTAAAGTTCCTTATTTTTTGATTGTTATTGTCGCGAAACGCCGGAACCGAGTCTTCGTATCGCCATTTTTAAATATAATTTATGAGATTACGAAAAATGCGTCCGTTTTTGCCTGCGAGGTTTTACCCGATAGATGATAACACTTGTATTAAGCACAATTTGTAACCACATCTGATTTTACAATGTTTATATATATTGATAATCTATCGGGCGGTCTTAATCTTCCAACGCAGGAAGAGATACGCGGCAATTCGCAGCACGACAAAGATGAGCAGAAGAGCGAGAATATCTAAAGTGAAGTCAGCGTCAAGCATGTCCAATTCTTCCAGAGTCGTCTCTGGATCCTTGAAGTGACAATATACCTAAAATGCACAAAAAAATTCAGCAACGCCTGTCACAGTCAATATTGCGAATGCAGCATTTAAATCTACCTGAAAACACTTTAGTTTCTCTCGGCCGAAGCCATAAATGGTCAAAGCGGTTCCCTCGAAACCGTATCTGATGTAACTGAGGTACGTAATCCATCGTAGATAGACCGGAATTGCGTCGAAGCTGACAAAGAATCCTGAGAAGAGGAGGAAAGGCACCGACATCACCGGCGCGAGGAACACGCCGTTCTGTACATTCATTGCCGCACCTACCACGAGACCCACTGATTGCGCAACAAAAGATATCAATAAACAAGTGCCCAAGAACATAGAAAATCGCGTTAAATCCGCTGGCTGACTCGTTAGGAAGTACACAACGGTGACGTATAATATACAAAATATAGTCTGAAAAGCAAAGAATGAGAAAATAATTATTTATTCCTTTGTGCAACTATATGTTATTTCTTTTCTGTCGTTATCCGATAAATCTTACCTGAAACGGTAGATCCGAAATAGTAATCGCCAAATAATACGACTTTAGAGAATACCATCTGTTGAAGTTTTCTTTCAAAAGTACAGGCAGTTCTAGCGGAACTACAAATAAAAAAAAGAAATAAGTAAATGATTTATAAGGATAATGTATCAATGTTGCTCTTCGCGATAGCAAGGTAGTGTAAATTACAAGCAACTTACAGGACAGAATTGTGATTGTCATGGAAGTATACATGAGGAACAACATGTTGAAGAACAAGAAACCCAAATTACTAAGTACTTTAGCGCCATCGTTTCCGATATCATAATACAGTGCGCTGATTAGTCCTGCTACTAGAATGTGAGCGAAAAGTCGGAGATACATGAGAGTCTGCAAAACATATTAGAAGAATATATATATATATAGGTATTAAAATTAAACAATATATAAAAATTTGAAGATACATTAGAGATGATGAATATTTCATAAATAGATTCGCGCAACCTTGCTGCGAATATCATAAAACTCATAGTTAGAAAGGCGAGTAATCTTTCTTTAACACCTACCCAATCTCTACGACTGAAAAGTAGAGCGCGCTTCAGAATGATGTAAAATTGTTTGAATTCGGACGTGGGATATCTCTCAGATGTGACTACGATTGATTCATCGAGCAGAGCTATGTTAGCATTGTCCTTTTTATCCGAATCCATTGGTATTGCCACATCCAACGCTAAAATCAATTTTAATATTTATATTGTCTTATTATATTGTCTATATGTCTTACTTATATTATATTGCCTGTTTGTAGCGTATTTTGCTATGACAAATCTGTGAATTCGTCAAACAGTTCTTTGTGATCATTATACATACAGTGTTATAGTTTCATTTTTATTTTCCCAGGCAAGTATTTTTAAAAATATGGAAGATACGGAAAAACGTTTCAAATAAAAGTTTTATGACTTCGAAGACGATATAATATAAGATGGTGTCATTTATTTGATCTGCTGTCGTCAAAGAGAGTTAGAGCAAGATCGATTTTATGGATTTTTTGAAAATCCTAAAATCTCTTATTTTTCATTACATATTCCTTACCTCGAAAGCTTTTCTAAATATTATAATAAAATATTTTTTCATAAATAGTTCTTCTCGAGTTACAAGGTTTGAGTGGTGGAAAAATTTCGCTGAAATTATTTCACATTTTGGAACACTTGCCAGCATTTCAGAAAAATTTCAGTTTAAAATTTCAGCGATTTTTAGTTAAAAAATTCATTTCAACAAAATTTCAGAGAAATTTCAATTTCAGCGATTTTTTTAATATATTAACTGAAAAATTCAGATTCAGTGAAATTTCAGCAAATTTTCAGCAATTTCATTGAAATGTTCTAAAACGTGGAATAATTTCAGCGAAATTTTTTTACCAGGGGAAAGTTAGTAAGTATTACCTAATCGACGCGACGGCTAAAGCCTTTCAAATATTATTCAGAGTCACGACAATATACAAGATCAAGGTAATGGGAGTTCATACAGCACAGAATTTGCAACAATATCGCTGCAAAATCTCTGCAATATTGCTGCATCTTTTATGCAATATTGTACTAGGGAGATTTCTCCTATTTTCATTTTTATTGTAAAAAAAAGAGAAATAACATTTTACCTTTACATATGTTGTAAAAGTTATGACCTTGAAAGATATTAGCAGTTGAAAGATATTAGCAATTGGGTAATGCTAAACCTTGGATAATATTAATGCCAGCGATACTGTAATTTTCAAGCCTTATAACTCGAGAAATACTTTATGAAAAAATATTTTATTATAGTTTAAAAAACTCTCAAGGCAAGGTCACCAAAATAAAAAATGGAAGATCCATCTAAAAAATTCAAAGTGACCTTGTTCTTTTTTTTGACAACACAAACCCAAGCAAACTAACACGGCACTATCTTAGATTCCCCTCAAAGTCATAAAACTTTTGTCTGAAACGTTTTTCCATATCTTCCATATTTTTTGAATTTGCCTAGGGAAATTAAAATGAAACACACTGTATAACCTTTTGTGGTCCAAAAAAACTATTTCTTGAAAGTAAGCGAAGAATTATAAGTAGGTAACTCGTCCTAAACTTTATCTAATCGGTTGATTTAAACATGATTTTAACATGAATCAAAAAATTTTTATTAATTGAAGAAATTATATAAATATAGATTTTAAAAATATAGTTTGCTGATTATAATTGTATATAATTCATATATAATATAATAATAATATTATATTGTATTCAACGATAATGAATTGATGAATTATATGATAGATTGACGATTATTGAATTTAATTCGACATAAGACCACAAAGAATTAAGATCTAATCTAATTAAGAAAATATAATCAGTGAAGAAAAAGAAAACACTCATGCCACAGAAGTTTGTAACAATAACGTTGCAGCAATGTTGCTGCAAGCTGCAGGATAAATTTTTGTAAGATTGTGTTTTACATATATATATATATA
>NW_017259196.1:1311657-1325470 GCF_001594045.1 Atta colombica
TTAATTATAATATATTAATTATAATATATTAATTATTTAATTATATTAATTGAAGTTATTTATAAACAACTGAAAAGAGTCATGTTACAATCATTACCGAAATATACAATTAAAAAAATGTTACCTTGCTTAGCAATGTCATTTGTAGCGTAACCATGAATGAGTTTTCCATTATTAATCTCGTTTTTTTCCTCCGAGAACTTTTCCTGCAAATTACTGATATCATTTTTGTCTTTGATCTTTGTTTTGTCCAAGTTATCGCTGTTCTTCAATATACCCGTCGCAGCAGTGTAATTATTCATTCCCTCTTTCGTCTCGGGGAACGGATGTCCTTCACGTATATCGTATTTGCCGTTGTTTATCGCATTAATTAAATTCTTGATATTATCACCATATTCGCCGCACGATACTTCAATGACTATAAAGCAGACCAGATATCATATATACCATAAATATCATATACCATAAATATTTATGTAAACAAAAATTACTAATTTATTAAAATAAAAAAAACCTTTTATAGAGACTAATTTTTCAAAAGCACATATTTTCTTCTTACTTTATCTTTGTTTTAATATATTAAAATAATCTTATTTAAAAATACTTACTAAACGATGCTGGGTTGTGATAGCTCGGACAATTGAGGCCAATTGTTCTTAGGAAAGGCACCAACTGTGATGTAGAACCTTGATAAACGCATTGACCTTCGGCTAACGTGTAGAGAGCATCGAACATCTCAAAAAGTCTTGCACTAGGCTGATGAATTGTACAAATTATCGTTCTGCCGCCACGTGCCAAAGTTTTCAGCAACGAGATGCATTGAAAACAGGATGAGGAGTCCAAACCGCTGTAAACAACCAAATAAAATCAATCATTATAGTATATAGTATATAGTATACTTATACTTTCTTCTTCATTATATTAGCATATATTTGCATATTTTATGACAGCATTAGAAAATAAAATTGTATTGACATCTTATATAATATTATATGTATATACATCGACGAGATACTATTAAAGATCCTGGGCAAATTTCGGCGGTATAAAAAGGGCCCCAAGGGAGGTAATTGAAGAACGTAACATAAACATTTGGCAAAATTTACATTATTAAATTCATGATTTTTTAGTACATAAATACATATGCGTACTTGTAAAGCTATAATATCCTATATATTACTCCTATATAGAGAAAAATTACAATTTTTTCTCTGCAATTATCATTTCTATTGATAATCAAACTTTGACGAATAATTGAAATCACAATTTTAAAGAAAAATCGAGTATTATTGAGTTCTAAATGCATAAATATGTCTATTAAACTAATAAATCATAAAATTAGTACAATATTAACAGTTTTAATTAATCAATATTTACAAGAATGCGAATTCCGATAAGGATGTCAGTCTTTTTAATAGTATCTCGTCGGTGGTATATATTATATATTCATATAACAAAATAAAAATGAATAGAATTATATATGTTTTATTTTTTTATCCGCGCAATATCCATTATACGTGCTAATGAAGAAGTATATAATTAATTTTTTTTTTCCTCTAACATGATTAACTATGAATCGTTAAGAAAGTAATTTTTTGTATAAAGGAGGATCAAGTTCTCGTATAGACCTTGAAAGAGTTGAAAGGACCGGTCTAATTTACTTTTGTGACGTTTGTCTTTTGCCATAAAGGAAACTGAGATTGAGCGGTTCTTACGAAACCGGTTGAGAAATGAGAAACATTTTGCGTAGAACGTGATATTACACACGTAGACTAGGAAATCGAATTCAAATCTTTTGTATAACATGAATTATTTTCATTAATTTGTGTCATTACACAAACATGACATATCCATTACAAAAATCTAATATTGAAAAACAGTAGTTAATTACTCTAAGTAAAAACACTGTTATTCAGTACTTGAAATAAATAACTGTCTTCTAGTAATAAATTAGCCAATATTAGATTTCTATAAGAGATGAGCTAATTTATCATAAATCATCATATATGATAAATTCGTCAAATGAAATACGTCGCTGTAGATGCAACAATTTCAATATACCGTCTTTCGTCAGTGAAAGTCTTCAACAAGAAAGAAACGTTTAAAAAAATTTAGCATCGTTTACTTTCTCCCGCGTTATGCCCTTTTGTATTTCATTTCGATTGATGTGAGATATTTTTTTTGTGCGATATTTGTATATTTATAATTTGTAATTTATAATTTGTAATCTTTTTATATATTACAGGATTCAAAATGTGGATCAGTTTTCAGAATAATAAGTAGAAGATATTAAAAAAATTAATCTAATAAGTTATTTAATTTTCGGACAGACTTGTGATAGTTCTTAAGATTCAATGTTCGTGTAAACATTTATCATTATATAGTTATATGGAAGATGCAGTCACTTCGTTGCAAATCCGGAACGCGGCCGAATGCTTGTTGTATCGAGAGTTCCTTGAAAGTTGCAAAGAGAAATTCAATGTGAACTATATGACGCAGTTATTAAAATTAAAAAAAAAAATTCATAATCTGATTTCCGTAATCTTATAAAAATATGTGATTTCCTGGTGATATTGGCCATGTTAAGATCGAGATTCGAAAATCAAAGAAATTATCAAGAAAAGATGGAGTTTCTCTCTCATAAGTCTCATTTAGAGAAAGCAAAAGAAATCGTTACTGATGGATTTCTTGTTGACAGATTCAAGATTTATTCAACCAAATTTTTGAATACATTATTTAAGTACTGTACACACTTCCTAGTTCTCTTAAATTCTCTTTAGTTATTGCTCTCATTCTCATTGTGCAAGTTGTGTCATAAAATTCGTCCTTGAATTAAAATTATTGTATACACAGAGAATTAAAATTACGTCACTTATAATAATTTATCAATACATTGTAATTTTTATCACAATATAATGTACATATTCATCTGATTGTGAGTTAATATGTTGGAAATTTGTTCAAAATTAAGTTTTAAATTTATAAAAATATGGTTATAATTAGCCACAAGATTACTGTAGCAATACTGAATTATGTATTTTTCATAAAATTTAAAACTTACCTAGTCGGTTCGTCGAAAAACATTATAGGAGGATTATTCACTAACTCTAGAGCGATGGAGAGCCTTTTCTTTTGACCGCCACTCAGGTTCGAGGTCATAGTACGGCGATGCTCAGACAAGCCGAGAGTTTCAAGTATTTCCTGGATCTGGGCAGAAGGATAAATAAACGTCAATTAATAAATTAATAACACATAAAATTGAATATGTTAAAGATTTGCATTAAATTTTTATTTGTACAATTAAAAAATAATGTTGATAATTAACTGAAATTACACAGATTTTCTCAGATTCTCATGAATAATAAATATTAATAAATAATATTTTTTCTAGCACTGAAGTAGATGAAACAAACACAACGAAATGAATTTTTCTATTTCACTATGTATAATATTATATATGTAATATTTATGCATTTTATATTTATGTACATACGAATAAACAATTAAATTTAATCGTTATTATGCTATGCTTTATCAAAAGGAAAAGATCAAATAAGAGAATTAATTTACCACTTCTTCTTTCTCTGCTTGATTAACATGTGAGCTGAGCTTAAGGTTCGCTGCAACCTTCATAGCTTCCGCTACCGTTAGATTCATATGAAGTTGATTATCTTGCATGATGTAGCAGGAGAGTTTCCTGAAGGCACTGAGGTTTCTTTCCTGGCCATTTATCGTGATGCTGCCTTCTGCACTTGACATCCTGGTAAAAAAATTTCTAATAAATAATTTGACATGGAAAATATACAATTTGCTTGTAATAATTTTGTAGCGTTTTCCCATAAATACATATCGCATCATAGAATTAATAATTTATAGAAGAGAATTTATACACGCGTATTTCTCCCTTCATAATTCTTGTTGTCCGAAAATAGGAGCATCTTTCATCTATTCTTCGTCAAAATATATAATATAATGATCGCTGAAGAGAATTTAAACCGATCATAGATGTTCTTGACCGAAGACAGTCATTAATAACTCATAAATTTCTTTATCGTGTCACATAGAAATTCAATGTTAGATCGCCGTATATCACGAAAAGATTCTCAATCGTAAGATGCGTAAAACGCGATATCTTGCAATGCAATATAGATATGCAGCATCAATTGACTATGAAACCGGTTTGGAAAAGAAGCAAACAAGCATCGAAACAACTTTTACGTAGCAACAAATACATTGTAGGTCATTTATTATTCAAAAGCAAACTGCATCGAACATGCAAACATTATGAAAATACTAAAAAGATAATTACTCTTGAAGCGCGATTATAGACAGCTAAAATTGGATGGATCAGAAATGATTCGTTTATCGATTACATTTATTGTGTCATCATATACGTTTATAACTATCCCTGTATTTTATAGTTATATACATTTTGGACTTTAATTAAATTATAGTAGAATATTTTTTAAAATAGACTGCGACATAAAAACTTAGTAACTGCAAAACAATACATTTAAATTTATATAAAGCAAATATATAAAGCAATTTATTATTGCTTTATATATTGTAAATGACTGTCTCGAAAAGCAATCATACAACATCGTTGTGCTGGGCAATTAGTGACTGGATGCGTATTAACTTCTATAAAGTGTATACTTATCGAAAACCAGTCCGAGCAGTTTAATAGGAAAGTAGTTCTCGCCGAGATATCATGTACAACGTCCTTGTACAATTTAAAGGTAATGATAGCAAAAAAGATATGTCAAGTTGGTTTCCTGCTTGACAAAGTTCTTATACAATCTCTACGCAAAATATAGCGGAGACAGGAACGCGCCTTGACATCATAATAATAACTGCATTTGATTTGTACGCAAATGAAAAGGAATTTTTTTTTGTGTATTTTTTTTATGTATGACGCGAATATGAAGTAGGTGATTTTAAACGATAGTTGTAACATATTGAAAGACGTTTTAAAAGATACTGCATTATTTTTTGAACAAGTCAATTCAGAAATAAATCAATGGAAATTGATTTATTTAAATAAATACATAAATAAATACATGCTGTATTATTCGCGTCATTCCGAGAATTATTATTAATATGTTAAAAAAAGATATACATTACGTCTTAAACAATAAATTAGAAAAAAAATCATGAATTTTTTTACAGCAATTTACATAATTTTTTCTGACAAAAAAACGTCATACTATAAATTACTTCATCAAACAAAACCATTCTAATACAGTTTATTGTAGACAATATTAAAAATCCTTACTTAAGAAAGTCTATATCCCGAATATATTAATTTTTTTAAAGATGTATTATATAGTTATTCTCTCTGCAAAGTGAATTAAAATTGGAAATGTGTTAATATTTATATTACAAATTATATGTATGTGAAAGATGAATGAATAACATTATGTTTTTATTCAACAACATGCTTTTATTATTTACTTATTTTATTTATCATTAAAAATTAAATTATTTTAAACAATAGTGACAAAAATCTCAGTTTTTTAATATAAGTACTTTGAGTACTCAAAATGATTTATGCAAAATTTCATCGTAATGAAGCGATTGTTGTATAAATAAAAAATAAATCAATTTTATTTATTCGCAAAACACCTAATATAATCTGTAATTTTGTCATAATTTTTTCGTTGTTTTGAGAATGTATGTAATATATCCTCAAGTCATTTTAAAATAATGTTTTCAATTTTAGTGTAACACGCAGAGAATTATCATGTAAATATAAACAAATTTACGATATGTGTAGATATTTCTATATGTGTATAATTTTTATTATTAACAACGGAATACTTCTGTTCCGTAGTGTCGTAACAAAACGCGAAGAAAGTGATACCGTGTATCACCAAAGAAAGTGAGACCGGTATGGTGAAGAAAGTGAAATGTTTGGACAAGATTTGAAAAAAAATTGAAAGTGCGTGACGAGGTCATGGAGAGATAACATGATGAAATCGATCTTTTTTATGTAAAGAGACGGCAAGTTTATGATGACGTGGAATAGATTTACGAACATCAGTACTAGAATTTACTTGTAATTTTCAGTCGATTTTCAGTTTGGTTCCCGTCCCTTACTTCACCAACCCGCGCGCAATTTAAATATATTGGTCGGGACGGGACTTAACCTGAAAATCGGCCGAAAGTTGCAAATCAATTCCAGTACTGACGAATATCTAGATATTTAATAACAAAGCACAAACTCCAAAGCTGAGGTAATTATCATAAAGAGAAAGCGATATTCTCTCTAATTTCTCAATGTGTCGCATTTGTTTATTGACATATGAACAATAAGCGTTAGGATTGCTCGCAGGAAATACCTATTGCTACGTTTTAATTAATAAACTGATGATAAATCTTAAAAAAATGCGATTTATAATAACATAAGTAATCAAGTAATCAAGTAATATCGAATAATAATGATTTAATGTGGCAAAAAAGTTTTAATAAAATAAAAAAATGAATTCCTAATAAAATGTATAAAGATCGTACTAGATGATAAATTAAAAGCGATTTTGTACAAGAATAAAATATTTATGATAAAACTTAAAAATAAAAGATTTATGATAAAAGCTTTAATCAAAGTGATTTTTAAGTGATAAAACTAAATTAAAAGTGATTTTTGGAAGCGATCGTTAATTAATTGTTTTTATAAAATTTTTTAGTTTTTTAGATATCTCCCACAATTTTTCTTTTAATAATCTTTTCACTAATACACAATTACTAACAATATAAGGGAATAATTAAAACGTGACAATCGTGAATACTCACATGAATCATGAAGCATAATCAATAAATGACTGTTTAACAATAAAGAAAATGAAATGAACAAAATGACATTTTATCTGCTACTACTGCTTATTTGTATCTATGGGAATATATGTATAAATTTTAATCTAATAATATGTTTCGAGCTAATATAATAATAACAAGATGACAAGTGTGCTTATTTTAGCGATTAATATGCGCAAAGTTATATTTTATTTAAAACGCACGCCTTTCTTATTTAGCGTCACTTTAGCGCGCCTTTACATTATTATTTCATTGGCAATAATTATATGTGGAAGCTCACTTGTATCCGGTGAGAATATTTAAGAGCGTTGACTTTCCAGCGCCTGAAGGGCCCATAATAGCCGTTAGCTCGCTGGAGCGCAATCTGCCGCTGACGGATTTGAGGATTGTTTTCGAATCTGAAATAAAAAAATCGAACTTTTAGATTCGTGAAAATTAAAAATAAACATTTAATTTAAGAATAAATCTTAATGTTTCCTATTTATCAACATACACTGTTAAAAATAAAATGTTAATTTTAACTTAATAAAGACGTGTAGTGGACTTTTCGAGATATGCAAAAATATTAAAATTAACATTTTATTTTTGACAGTGTAATAGTTCCAATAAACAAGTAAAAGTATTTTCTGTTTACGCAAGAATTAAAAAAAAAATGAAATAATTATGTTATGACAAAAATCATTATATTACGACAAAGTTAAAGAGGATGTCAAAACCTCGGATCCTAATTTAAAAAAAAAAATTTTTTATATTACCAAATATTATTAATACCATCACGTCATTCATCAATAAACTTACTGTTATAACTGATTATATAGGTGCTTTAATAAACACCTATAATTAATTTTTTCATTAGAGTAGACAGAAAGGCAGATTAAATATAACTTCCTTCCAAAATGTAATGTATAAAATAAATTGCAATGATTGTAACGCGTCATATGTGGGACAAACAAAGAGATAACTTGGCACTAGAATTAATAAATATAGAAATAATATCAAATATGAGTCTAGATATCTGTCTAGTAATCGTTTGTAATCATACGACATATCTTACAACATAATATATCATTCATTTGATTGGGAAAATTTTAGATTCTGAGAATAATTATTATAAGAGAAGAATCTCAGAAATGTTATATATTAAAGAACAAACAGAGGAAATTAACTTGCAAAAAGACACACAGAAAAGTTGAACGAATCATATTTCATTCTATTAGAGTTCATTCGGAACAATAATAAATAGACAATAATAAATAGATATTTGGATGTCATTTGGTCTATTCTATAAAAAGTTTTTACATTCGAATCTGAGACACATTTCACGTTTATATTCTGGCATTCATGTTAATCTTATAATTTATCTATTCTTTTTTACAAAATTGACTTTAACATTTAATTATGAACAGATTAATTCTCATGCTGAATTCTTAAAATCTTGTTATTAATTTTCACTGAACAATGACGATTAATGACTTTAATTTTACCTCGACATAGCGCGATACTGGACATTATAATTATTTTTGAAAAGTCAAGTACATTTTTATCACAATCTTTGAGATGACATCAATAATTTATCGATTTTGTAAGTTCTATTCATTTCGTTTCATCTACACATTGACAACAAGGCATTTTGAAATGATTCACCAATTTTAGTAATGTAAGACCAATTTTAGTATGTAAGGCTAATTTATATATACTTTTGGTAATATATATATATATATAAAAAATTGTTTTCATTTAATTTTTTCAATAATTTTTTAGTATAACTGAAGAAGGACTGGTGATCCCAAAACGTATTTTAAATTTATGTTCGATTAAATATTAATTCAAATTGTCAATCATTTTTGGCTCAATCATTGACCTTTGGTCTGTTTTCAGTTCCTGCACTAAACTAGATCTTTCTTCTCGTTTTCGACAAATATCAAAGATATATCTATCTCACTTTAAATTTTAAAAGTGTACACTAGTTCAGTCACAGAAAACAGACCTCTTGTTTAGTATTTCTTTGTTTTTATATTAATACGAGCGTTCACATATTTTTATGAAATAATTATTATTTAACAAATGTTTTTAATGAAAATGCGTAATACAACTCAGTGAAGAACAAAGTTAGAGGATATTCATTTCGAGGTTTATTCATTTTTTGAATAGGAGAGACTGGGGGCTAATAGACTCATTTTTCAGTTTCGAATTTTTACAGACAGAAATTAAGAGACTTATCGAAAAAATGAATTCTATACCAGTTACTGTATACATTTAATTACTTAATAATATTTTAATAATAAAGGGAAACTGATAAATAATATGAAAAAAATGCATTTTTCTAATGCATTCCATCTGATTCAACTAGCCCCAGGACCGGGGTAATTTGACTACGGTTATTATAAAATAAAGATTAATGTATTATTTTAAATTATATCTTTGGCTACATATTAATAAAACTTTTATAAAAATATATTTTAAACACAATATTCGCTTCGCAGGGCAAAACAATGTTTTTTTTTTTTTGCAAAATTTGTTCATTTCGTGCACGTCGAGTCTAATTTTCGAGATTGGACATGAGGGAATTAAACTTATAACATTTATCACTGAGGAAAAATCTCTTTAAAGGAATAAAATTTTGAGTAAGTACTATAAGAGTTGTCACTAAATGAATCATACAGTTCCATGCTGTGATTAGTCTACTATCCCCATCGTTCAGTTTTTAAAAACATTAAAAATACACGATACAAAGATATATAAACAAAAAAAATCTGTTGAATTTTATTAAGAACTACACTATCTATTGGTCTTTATTAAGAATTACATTTACTATCTAAGTAGAAATCAATCATATCTCAGACAATCATATACAATTGTAAAAACAAAAACTTTAAGAATAAAAATATTTACTTAGATGTACGATTTTTTAAAATTGTGGCATAACTTCTATTATAGATGTATTCACAACAAGATGTTAGCAGAGATTGAGTGACAGTCGCTGTTGCGTGCTCAGACACGTTTACGCGTATCTCACGTTTTTTGTTCTGTAGCCTCGATTATTCTACTTACCCCTATATAGTCTGACCTCAGTCTTCCCTATATTTATTCATGGATTAAGATACAGAAAAAATAAATTTATGACATGCACGTATTTACAATAGCAGATAATTAAGGGATAATATTCACAATCTTATTTTAAGAAATGTCTTAAATAATGTCTTAAGACGCTGATACAGCCTTCTGATTAGTTTACGACATCTTAAGATTATGCTTAAGATAATCTCAATATAAGAATCAACTATAAATACTGGCCTATATGTATTAGGCCCATTTCTATCAACGCAGATTAACTTTAATTTCGGTTCAACTTACTCTTTGTCTTTTTCTAGTTCTAAAGAGTAGAAGAATAAGTTGAACTGAGATTAAAATTAATCTACATTGATGGAAATGGGCATTAGTGATATTCTTGACAAGAATTGATGAATTAATCAGAATTCAATATTTTTTTTGTATGATCGTCAGTCAATCATTGATCGTTGTACCGAGATGGCACAAGTTAATCTCTGCTTTTTATGCGAAATCGACAATTAATATATATCTCGGAGATATCGAACAAAGAGAACAGATTAAAGTCCAAGACAAATACCCTCGTACATTGTATTCGTATATAATTAATGTTAATGTGATTCATATGTAGTTGCAAGGCCTTTAATGATGAGTCGATCCGCTACAATGTAAAAAGCTAAATCATTGTGTTATTTCCAGCTTAATTGAAGTGTCAATCGTTCAGCGATTTATATAATATATATAATAAGAGAAATTAAGCAATAAAAAAACGATAAAAATTAATAACAATTAAATGAATATATGTACAATCTATATATTTTTATTCATACTTAATTATATAAAGATTCGGCTTGGCATCATAATTTCTATGTATTATTTTCTTCGCATATTTAGCATTATGCAAATCAATGTGCATATTTTATTTTACATTTTATCTGTTTGCAATCTATCTGATTAAACAGATAATATATAGAACAGGTACTGTATATTAATAAAATGCATCAATTTTAATTTTAAATCTTATTATTAATCATGGCAGAAAAAATTCAAATACGTTTTCAAACAAATATTTTTCTCTTATTGTGTCAGACGCAAGTTTTGTTTGTGCCAATAATATAAAATCATTACAATATTCTTGAAATGTGGGAATTCCGTTTCAATTTCAGAAAAGTTCTTTTAATATTTTTATAGTTAATTTACTTATTATTTTACTTATTTAAAGAAACACATTTTTGAAACACGTTTTTTATTAAAGAAAAATAAAATTATGAATTATTCTTCAACGCGAAGCATGTAATTTTTTAGTTCAGTATCCAGGAAGAGTTTTTTATTTCAGCGATGATAATATGATGATATACTGATAAACACAAAATTTATGAAGCGACAGGAAAAAATATTTACTATATAAATAAAATCTATCAATTTGACTCAATGCAATGTAAGAAACGAAAAGATTGTTTTATCAGTCGAATGTCATGTAATTTGACCTCCCGATTTTATACTTTCTCGATTTTATATTCTTATTTCAAGATTATAAGTAAAGAAATATTGGATTGTCCAGAAAGTTCGTGCCGACTAACCTATATAATTTAATAAATGTATACTAAAATTTAAATCTTCTGCCTTTCAATTTTCCTTCAACATCGGCACGAACTTTTCGAACAACCCAATAGATAATAGTCTAAATAGCGCTTTAACAATCGCAGCTTCCTCTAAATAGAAACACTTGATTTAAAGTTAAGCTACTTTTGCTATGCGTCTGTTCCAAGGAAAAAGCAACGAGAACGAGCTAATGTATTGTTGACCGCAAAACTTTGCATATTGTTTCTCACGTTGCGGCCTGCATAATCAGTGAAACAATAGACTATACGATGTCCGGAAAAACATGATTCTCTTAAAACGCAATTCTCTGTTCTTCGATTTTAAAACTTTAACACATTTAATAGATACTATAAAGGTAAAATAAAATATGTAAAATATATAAATATATAAAAAAATATACAAATTTTAGCTAAATATATAGAAAATAAAAGTCGGATATTTTTTAACTATTATAATATACATTACTAAAAGTTAATTTTACAGGTACTGAAGAGTTATTTAAAGATCATTTTATCTGAGATCTCCAAAAGCGTAACAAAAAATGTTTTATTCATTAATCATTTTTAATTACTATTACAGAAAAACAGTTAAAAAACAGTTTTACTGAAATTAAAAAATTCAAGTACTGATCAGAAGAAAATAATTTGATAAAAATAATTATGGAGAACACTCAAATTGATGTCAAAATATTTTGCTACATTGTTTATCATATATGTATTGAGTTTCATACATTATTTTAATGATTTGACAAAATTATTTTTATATCTGTATCAAGCTAAATTTTTAGATGCTTCAATAAAATCATTCCTTTCACAAGGAAAAATATACTGTTTATTTTCATTTATTTAGCTTGATACTCCGGATAAATTATTTCGTATGAAAATAACAGAAATATTCTTATCGCTTAAAAACATTCTACGCGTTGTTTTTCCATCGTATGTACGCAAAGTATTGTAGCAATTTAACATTCTCTGAAGAAGATAACTGCCACTATTGTCACGTATGTCATTCATATCTTTTATCTGGCCATTCTGGTAGTTCTCTATACGTGCACAAATATTTGAGAATCGAATGTGAAAGTGCATAAAATTATAATGACATAGTAAAATGTTATTTTAATTTCAAAGCGAACTGCTTTCGATCCGTTTTTAAGTACGAATACATAAGTTTGTTTTCTATAGCGGAACATTTTTAGAACTTGAAGTGAGAATACAAGTGAGTATGTTTAATATTTGAAAAAGAGAAAGAGAATGGTGAAGTGCAACTTAGTAGAAAACAAATCATATACCAAGACAATGCCCGAGAATTCTTGGACGCAGATTAAGCGACAAAAGCAAACCATATGTAAATCTCTGAATGTCAAACGCAAACAGTTTTGGATTTTTTTACAATAAATAGCGTACGAATTTATTATGAATATTATATTATCGATGAAATGTCTCGAGGGGAGACATATAACCACTTAATGTAATCGTGGGAATTCTCGAAATCATTGTAAAATTCATATGAAATCTCTGTATAATCCGATAATTACATATGTAACCACGAGAAATCGGTATAAAATAGTAATTGGAGAAAATGGTATAATATTAAAATCTTATATTTTATCAAATATAGACTTCATATATAGTGAAAAAAATTATTTGTAATCAGATGAAATCATATGAAATCAAATAAAATCATATAATCAGTGGGACAATATTTCAGCTAGTAGTTTCTCCCTCGAATGTCTTTCTTATCGATATTGCTTCTTTTGAGCGACCATTTATTACACAGAAAGAACGATTTCGCTGAAGTATCTAAAAATTTAGCTAGATATAGATCTGAAAACATATAATTGTTTTCAGATCTATATCTAACTAAATTTTTATTGAGCCATTACAATAATTATGTAGAAAATATACATGAGCAATATTACACGTACAATGAACAATATTACACAAAATTTTAACAATTTAGCAGCTTAATATACCTATATTCGCCACAATTAATTTGATTGTTCAATAAAATTATTTTTTAATTATTTAGTTGAATTTTTAGATACTTTACTTTTTTTTAGTAAAATCCTTTTTTCCGTGTTCATTATTACATTTATCGCGTATATATCTGAAAATTCTTATAAATCCGATTTATCTACCATTGGGACAAGATACTATTTATTTTTTTAGATTAAATAAAAAACGAATATACAAAACTTTATCTTTTATTAATTACATTATTTATTATTTTGGAATGTAGTTTTTTTACCAGATATAGGCATTGTTGCTGTTGCTAAGAATTCCGCTACATTTCTCTTTGCATATATATATATATACATATATACATACATATATATATATATATATACATA
>NW_017259196.1:1325570-1341395 GCF_001594045.1 Atta colombica
GTTCGTGGCGTTTTTAATGCTATCTAACGGGAAAAACGCTACGAACTTTTTCTCATACCTAATATATACAGGATATTTCAGAAATAATTAGCCAAACTTCAAAAGCATATTCCACTCATGTAAAGATGAAAAAAATCATATAAACATGAGTTTAAACGGAATGGAAACGCTTTCTGTCCAAGTTATAAACATTTCTTATTTATCAAATGGATAAATATGTAATTTAGGGGAATCCTCCTCAATCTTGACCTTAATATATGTTATCAAGGTTGATCCTAAGTAACCTTGAGAAAGTTTTGACCGTCGGATATCATTCGTCAAAAAGTTCATCCTTACAATAAGTGGAATATGCTCTTATATAATTACTTTTTTATGAATCAACGTTACATATAAATACGATGTCATAAAAACGCTAACATTGCGGATAAATTACTATAAAGCTATTAAAACTCGGATTTATCGTGCCACTTATAATTAATTCAAATAGCAACTATTATTATTAATTAAGTACATTACAAGGATATTTCGTGTAATAATATATATTTATGTTTCAATTTATGTTAATGATTAATAGATATAATTAATAACTAAGTAGAAATAAATTTATTTGTAAGTCAAAGGATTTTAATGCTTTGTTAATAACCCTTAATACACATTTTTAGGTTATTCGTGTTCTGCGCATTCTTTTTCTTTGAAATACTAAGAGCACCTGATTCAAATATATCGGTCTCTTTTCTATTCCTAAAAAAGTTTGACATCTAGAGAATATAATAAGTTTTGTGTGTTGTCGGTCTCAATTCGTGCAACTCCGAAATTCACCTCTGGGTCATAAAATGACCCAATGTGTGTACAGAGTGCATTTTTTGTAATTAAAATTTTTTATATTTTTTTCTTTATTTTCAACTAATCAGTTGTATTATTCGGGAATATATCGGGAATATTTCGCGAATTATTAAAAAAGAATTTAACCTTAAAACAACATATTAGCCCTTAATAAACACAATTTTTGGCATTCTTGTGCTAAACGTTAATAATATCATATATTATGTTGTCTGTAATGTTATAAAGAACATTCCTAGTAAATTTTAAGTTTTTTTAATACAATATAATAATAATAATAAAATGTATTGTTTAAAATGTAAATGCAATATATCTTCAATTTACTATTCATGCATATTAAAAAAACATCACTTTTAGGTATCTCAATAACTAAACTTTTTGGAGAGCCGACATTTGAACTATTATTTTTTGTAGTTTGGAACATCAATTTTAAGATATTGAACTATATTTTTCCTTTAAACATTTTTGTTTTAGAATTTTATATTTTTATATGAAGCAGTGCATTTTTCTTATTTTGTTAATTATAGTTATAACAATTTATTTATAACTTGTTATGAATATATAACTGTACAAATACTTTTTAAAGATGTCAAAATATATGTAAAAAAATTTAATAATTTATATACTTATAAAAGTGATGAAAATTCATCCAGAACACGAATGATCTAATATGTGTATTAAAGATTAATATTAATACCCTGAAAAATTGGTCTAGTTGAATTAAATAATAATTCTGATGGAAAATTGATGAATCAGAATTTTTTGTTGAATTTATTAGAATTCTGACTGAGATATAATTAGAAATAAATAGAATTGATATAATTCTGGTGAAAATAAGAATTCAACTATTCAATATTTGTATCCAATCAGAATTCCATTATATCAGTTAGAATAACTTTAAAATTTTGATTTATCTATTTTCAATCAGAAATTGTTTTCAGTATTATTAAAAATCGTTAACAGATCCAGTTCTGATTGAATAGGTTTACCTCTCTACTTACATACAATTATTGTGTATTTACATATCGATTCATTCATTTATTATAAATATAATTTTTTATTTTTAAAATTTGTGTAGTATAATTTTTATCGTGTTTTCTGACTTAGTATTTCAAAGCACAACCATGTGTTGTAATGAGAACGCGAATTCCGTTATCACTTGAATAGAGAGCGGTTTATTTGAAAAAAAGGCAAAATATGCAAAGTGCAAGTGTTGTTGACCTTATTTCGAAAAGCGAATGTAGAAATGACCTCCGCATACTGATGACTGCTTCGTAAGTAGCAACAAACTACAGTCATTAATTTAATTAAAGCAAAATGCTACGTCCTCGTGAAAAAATATGCGATTATATATCTAATAAACAACCTATTTCATAAGCTTGGAAAGAGGAAAACAAAAATACCAACCGTGCATGGCGAAGGCCATCTAACGTAGTTAATGTAGGTCAGTAGGTCCCTAACATGCATTTCGCTATTATTTCGAAATCATTAATGTTGTGTGCTCACCGTGACTTATTCTAAAATTATTGCATTGCACGAAGATATAAAAAAATATAAATAAGAGTTATTCCCCAAGAATATTCAGATTCCTAATAAAGTTACAATTAAAATTGATATCAATTAATAAATGCTATTTAATAAAACATATTTCAAGTTTCGTTCGACGTAACTGCGTAGTTCATCCGTATAATTCACGATGACTACTGCTTCTCTGAAAAAATATAAAGTAAATATCTACGTCTGCAATAACACCCACGTATCATTAATTGCACCATTGTTTGCTGTTGATTGATCACGTACGTAGAATATTGCCGACCATGCATGAACAAGCCTTCAAAGTTCAAGTCAGACCTAGACATGTGCAGAGAGAAAGAAAGACGAATCGAGTTGGCTAATTTCAAGTCTGGAAGAGGCTGCACCTCTTGGGCTGCACGAATTGCGCAAATAGTGGATTGCAAAAATCTCGCTATGACATACGGTTTACAGCGTTTTAAATTACTCTGCTTGCTTCTATAGAGAAAAAGAGAGAGAAAGACACACAGACAGATAAACAGACAGACAGACAGACAAACAGACAGACAGACAGACAGACAGACAGACAGACAGAGAGAGAGAGAGAGAGAGAGAGAGAGAGAGAGAGAGAGAGAGAGAGAGATGATAAAGTCTCAAATTCTCATGCCCGGTTAACTATCTTTGTGAGGTCATGCTAAACTTTCTTCATTTTATTTTGCAATCACGCGGATACAAGCAATAAGACTTTACATCTTATTGAGAAGTAAAATCTTATAGCCTAATTTCGTAACATATTGTATAGCGTAACATCAACTGCGACGAAAGTTCTGTTTGAATACTCATACTGCTTCGATAATTTTAACACAAAGTTTAAACAAGACAATACAAAATAATTTAGAGAAATCGGCATATAAAATTATAAATAATTCTCCTTGCAATTTCTCTACATGTCATTCTGAAGAGAAAAATTATGTAAATATTTTCTCCAAATGAAACATTGAACGTTTCATTCACATAATAATTTTATGATAGAAAAATAAAAAGTATCTAAAATCTATGTTGAATGTGAAAATATGAGTTTATTCACCAGGCGTTCATGAACTCATCTGCTCTTAATTCATCGCTATTCCGCAATGTTAATAAACATTTTAACAACTGCAAGGAAAATGATAATTGCGAGCAAGTATATTAGGAGTGTTGAACGCTCAATAAGTCATTGTATCACGTTTTGTTATGTGGACACCGCCTTGGTGCAACAAAAAAAGATAAAAGTAAAAGATAATTACGAGTAAGTATATATTCGATAAGGGATATTCAACGCTCGATAAGTCATTGTGTCACGTTTTGTTATGTGAACATCGTCTTGGTGCAATAAAAAAAAGATAAAAATTTGAAACAAAAAAAGATAAAAGTTTGACATAGGAATTTCTGCAAGGAGAAAGATCGTAAGAGATCATGATAAAGAAAATATTGTAAAAGAAAGTAAAACATGAAGAGTAAAAGTCAGTAATAGGATACATAGTTATTGTTCCATGAAGCAAGTTTCTTTCATATTTTTTGCATAACGTCAAAATGTGTCGTTCAGGCACGCGAACGATCTAGATCTATTGTTATACTCAAACTGTATTTTGCTCTCTAAATCGGAGAAAAACACACACAGTGATCGTTACATTTCTTTAAAGGCGTTATAAGAATTTGAGAAATGTAGATAATGTAGATAATTCGTATTAGAATAGAGAAAATTCTCTATTCTATTTAAGCAAGTAGCAATTCATCAGCGATTCGTCGTGATTTAAAAGGTCGAATTTATTAAATATATGGATAAGTTTACCTTGTCGACAATCTTTTTCATATCAGTAACGTATGGTTATATTCCCGTTGTGCATATTTTTACAATAAGACAAGTAAGCTTCTCAATACACTGAAAAGATAGCAAATTTCATGTACATTTAACGGAAGAAAATTTGAAGCAAGTATAAGATTCAAAACATTTAATATTATCATTAAAAATAAAGTTGCAAGTAACTTAAATTTAATGTTCACATGTGCATTAAATTTCATACAAATCCACATAAAATTCTATGGAAAGTACACTAAATTTCATGTACATATACACAAATATTTCAATTATAAGAACATTAAATTTAATGTAATGTCATTAAATTAAATTAACTTGTGTAAAAAAATACGTTAAATTTCATAACATTTTTAAAAGTACTTTTAGAAATGTTTTCTTTACATATAAATAAAGTTTGTTATGAACAAATTAAAAATAACGAATGATTTAACTAAAAACTAAATTATAGCAATTACTTAAATATAATAAACATGTAAACACTAAATTTCATAAAATTTCATGACATTACATTAAATTTAATGTACATGTATACAAATATACTTTTTAGTTATAAGTACATTAAATTTAATGTAATGTCATGAAATTTTTAACAGTGTACATAAAATGTTAATGAAATTCAAGAACATTTTTCTAACAGTGTATAGGTGAACTTGAAATATCTTCTTAATGGCAGTCTTCATTAGGTAAGTTTTCGAAGAGACATCTTAAAAGAGAAAATCATCAAAGTACATGCATCCACAAGTGCATACCTATAATTACGTGTTCCAAGATAAGAATTATTGAACATAATGAAATATCACTCTGTATCTTTATCTAGCTATGACAATTATTATTGTTTGTAATACGTGTTTCCTCAGTCTCGAACAAACAATGATTTTCTATAATGTTGTACATTAAACGAATGATATTTCTTGCTCGTCCGTGCCAAATTACGAAAGCATCCGAACAATTGAAATATCCGCCAAGCGTAATGTCTATCACCGGAAAAGGAAAAAAAATAAAAAAAATATGACGCGCCATCGTCCGCTACTTAATCGATACTCATCTTCGACAGGAAGATGAGTATTATTACTGAGGTGTCTCCGCAAGATAGCATTACTAGAATAATGTAATAGTATTATGTCTTGAATTATGTAGTCTTTATTATAGGTTCTAAATAGCGTTCTGAAGGCCGTTGGATTTTCAGTTCCCGCGCCGAGACATGATATCCCTAATGGCGCATTGCAAAAAATATTTTGATTTTCACGATCGATGACACGATGCATGATTGATCGATACCACGTATCTTCGTGATTTGTTTCAAACATTTATTTAATGATAATTCCTTGTTTAATTATCAAAGAGCAAATGATTGATATTCAAATCCAAAGTCTCTCTGATACTTTTAGAATGAATTACTTTCGAGAATATCCAAAGAAACGATGATTCGCGGATAATATCAGTGAAATGGAATTTTATCATTTCAAATAAAGCGATTTGCTTCGCGTACGCGATAAGACGGAACAAAGGCTCTCCAATGATATTTACCACTCGATATTATTGTATTATTGTACGTTTATCTATCTATACTATATACATCGATATATATATATATATATATATATATATATATCGATTCAAGCAGGCGTTTCGAGTAAATTAAAGAGAAACGTATCCCATTTCTTGAAAAAAATCATCCATTTCTTAAAACTTTTTCTAAAAATAATCTTAGATGCACTCGAGATGCACGCGTATGATTAAATTGAGATTTGTATGTTTCTTTGGGTTCGAAAATTATAGGTATTCCGACGTAATTGATGTACATCGGAAACCTCTGAAGTATCATGCTGCATCGGCCTTCCTGCAAAATTGCGATCACTAACCCTACTCGTAAGAAACGAGTACGTCGAATTATTCCTTTTATGATGGATTCCTTATTGGGAACTCGGAGAAATACATGCACGTTACTCATATTACTTACTACGAATCAAAATGTTGCGCTCATACAAATAAAAAAAAAAAAATAAATAAAGACAATTATCCGATTGTCCAGTAACTTGATTCTATCATAACGAAAATGTCAATAAATAGCATTGAAAACGATCGATTCTAATCCCCGATCGATACTTTTTTTAATACCGTAAAGACTGATTCGTTGCGGAAGTATTTTCATGCGAGCTATAAGAGGCAAATGCGTCATGTTTTCAGCCTATAAATAATCGAAATATACAACGTAATCTATGATACGTATGTATACCTAACACACATAAAATATGTAACGAAACGTCGCGTGTTAAATATAGTCTGATCGCAATACAAAGGGTCGCAATACAATTAGAGTAAATGGGTTGTGCGTAGGTATATATTTGGTATGACTTCCTATAACACATAAATAAGTATAGTAACATTTAGATTATCGATTTGGAGCATAGATACAACATTGATACTCTACACAACAGGTGGTATTGTTTAGCTTGCGTGAATTGCATAGCGTCAATATATAGTGAGTCAGATGGTCTACTAGACGTTTATGTTTAATTTAAAGTATGAAGTGAAGCTATTCACAAGTCTCTTTCGCTTTGGTGCGTCGCATTCCAGCGTTATCTCTCTCATATGCTGTATCACGATGATAAGAGATACCCGGGACTGTACTCGGGGAATACGTAGAATTCGCGTCCATTGCCACGCCGTTGCGTCGTGTTGCTTTTCTTTGAACATGCATTTCTTTGACGTGTTTGGCACGCAAGCGGTGCACTTTCACTCGACGGTCAATGTCATCGGAAACCAGTTTGTAATACGAACAGCGCCGACTGGTTCCTGTATACGAGAAGATGGAGAAAAAAAAAAGAAAATCCTATATTCTTTTGATGAGTGTAAATGATTCGAAAGACATTCGCTCGAGTGTTTTCGAACAATAGTTATCTACTATCGCATCAGATATTCACGTGATACATTATTTAACTATGTAATATCGGATAATTGGTCGATGCTAGAAAGATAGTTACGCGATAGGTACATCATTTTCACGAAGTAAGTTAAACAATACCTTTGTTGTTGATAATAGAGAGGCACGTTGTTGCTTGTAAAAAGCATTTTTAAATCGACATTATATTCTGCTTTCCCATAACTCGGAAACAAATTAAACATATCTAATCTAGTTATAAAAATCGATTTACATGTAAAAATAAATCTCAGTCTGCAGAGAAATGAGAAAACTAAAATCAATTCAAACTGAAAAGAAAGAAAGAAAGAAAGAGAGTGAATAGTTAGTTCAATTTCTAATAGAATTTAGATATATCTAATAGAATATATCTAATAGACATATCTAATAGAATTTCTAACAGATAATAAAATAAAATAATTGTAAAAAAAGTCGGATTATATATCATACTTCCTAATTTTGGAAACTTTCACTCCAAAAAGACTGAAAATTGAGTCACTCTTGAACAAGTGTGGCAGATTTTCATTCTTTAAGAGTGAGATTTTATTCTTTTGGAGCAAGATTTCAGTGAATTTCATTCCAAAAGAGTAAACTACTATTCCAAAAACAGTAAAAATCAGTCACTCTTGATTAAGAGTGAAAAGTTTCTTCACTTTTTTTTAAGACTGACTCAATTTTTACTCCAAAAGATTTAGAGAATAAATAAAAGTATGATTCATATGAAGATTGGTTGTCGCTCACTATTAGCAACATTCGAGCTACTGTAGAGATAAAGCTTCGATATATAACGTTTCTAATTCTAATGGCAAATTATTATACACGAACATTCAATGATGCTTTAAAATATTCACTGAAAATTCCTTGCATACAGTATTCTATCATCTAATTTCATTGGACGTATTAAATACGTATGCATGCTTCTGTATTCTTCGAAAATAACTTGTAACTAGTTGCATAGATATTTATTAACTTGTATTATAATCTGGATGAAAGTTAACGTAATAAAGTGTATTATATTATGAAAATTTTATGCATAATTATATACATAATTAAGCAAATTATTTTACGCGAAAATAAATAATATGTAATGATAATTTGTAATATTTACGAGTGTTCCTCAATGCTCGATACAGGAAGCTATCCAATTTTCATTAGTTTAAATATGTTTACTAAACAATTATGGTAATTATATAGCGAGAACTTGGACGAATGCGAAATTTCTAGAAAGACCGTAGTCCGTGCTGAAGTCAAATAATGTAACATTTGGAATGCAGTTCAAGTACATTCACATACTGTGTAATTTATAAAATAATCTTTTCTGCGGTTTCACGACTTTTTCTTGTGTGACACTATTCTATAATATCGTATTCTATAATAATGTACTATCATATCCAATTAATCGGCTAGATATTAAATGTTACGTTACGCTCTGAATGTTAGCTTTTCTTTCCGTTTCTATCAGCTAAGTTTTATCGTGGATTTTTAAAAATCTCATTGACTTACCCAATCGAATATTATCCAATTAATCCTAACATAAAGTCGGCCACGCGTTGGGGATTGGATTACGAAAATCTCAGATCGATTTAGATAAAAAATATTCGTTAAACTGCAACGATTATGGAATATAAAGAAAAATTGATTCTTCGTTCTACACACGTGAATAAAATATTATTAGAAGCTATAATTATATACAAGTAACTGTATGAATATATTATGTTTAATTTATTCATGTCGGAAGAATCAATAAAGAATGAAGTCATCTTGATTCTTTAAATATTCGTAAAAAATTCGTGATAATTCGCAGAAACACTGTGTGTGTCGCTTATTAAAAAATGATATAACAATTTACAATGCAAAAATCTGAATTTCGAAGTTCAGCAGATTTTATTAAAAACAAATATCCTAACAACAAAAATAAACGCTCCTTGCTTGCACGTTAAATCACAAAACACATGAACGTATGAAATGTGCTATATGCGTAGTATTATGAAAAGATGTCACAATAACCCGAGTAATAACATAATAAAAAAAGCGGAGAAATTTCCTTTTTTTCGACATTCAATTCTTTCATAACATTTCGCTATATTAATCCACTTGCCTCAATCAAAAGTTAAAACACGTCAGTTTTAATTACTAGTTAATAGATACTAATTAATAGAGGTAGAAATGTACTCACTATTTTTGCGACCTTCTCGGACCTTATACGTAAGATCGGTGAATGCCAGGTCGACCGGTGGTCTTTTCGGCAAATGCGTAATCGTCTTTGGTTGCATGATTTGTAGCCGCACCGCCGAGTTCTTTCTAGGTTGCAACAAAATTCCATTGGAATCCTCCGCCGTTGAACAATTTCCCTCATGCTTCATCTTTTTAACGAGATATTCCGTCCTTTTCTTCTAAATGCTGATCGCCGATCCTTCGATCAACCGCGCGCGTTTTTCCTTCGCAATGTTTCGAGATCGATGAATCACCTTTCGCGAAGGTAACATGCGAAAAAATTCCGTAATCGTCGATTTTTCACAACCTGCAATATCGCCCACATGATGCAATGCACTTCGCAAGACATGTTAAATATAGCGTTTGATTTTTGGGAGGGGGAGAAAGAGAAAATTATATCCGTACTACGAGTTATGTTTCCGTAGCATATTCAATAGCAAATCTACTCGCTGACTTTGTGGAATCAGTTACGTGGAATTATTTAAAATTTACTCAAGTTTGCAAATGTTTTTTCTATTACCATTGAATCGCACTTCTTTCAATTCAGCGAAAACATTAAATGTATTCTCTGCTTTATAATAATTATATAAGTCTCTTTTCAGCAAAAAATTGCGCTTCTATCGAATCAGCTATTGAAGTTTTTTACATCCCATTTTATCATGATTTAATATCATTCACAAAAAGGAAAGATGCAAAAAAGCGTTAAAAGAAAAAAATCATAAATATTGAGAATAAATGTTACATTTGTACAGAACATCAAAAGAATAATTTTTTGCTAAAGTATTTTGTTGAATATCAAAATAATTACATAAAAATCTCAAACATGATGAACAATAAGTCTTATCTCATTCTAACAAGAAATTCTATATCTTAGTGATAAACCTTCTCAAATTACGAGGGACAGTCTGAAATTTTAACTCTTCGTCCTAAATTTTGTCCCAAAGTAAGGACACGATTATAAATTGTTCCTCTTTTAAGTGTAAAAATAAAAAATGTAAAGTAACAAGTAATGTAATAAGTGTAAAATATAATTTTCAACTAATATGTGAAAACATTTTTTATTAAAAATGATTTTTTATTTAAAATCCTAGATATTATTCATATAAATATATTCAGTAGAAATAAAATAGAATTAAAAAAAATATAATGTGATCTCGTAACACGATGTAATCTTTGTTGTGTTACATCTCATGTGATGTTATACATTAAGTGTTAGTTATTTACATATAAACATAATAATATAACATGTTGTTTATGCGTTTCGTTACGTTAACAATTATTTAAAAAATGTTTATTAAAATTTAATTATGACAATTAATGAATTTTTTTTTAATATTTCTCTTTGCCTTCTTAATCACCTTATTCTGCATATTATGTATTTTGATACTCAACAAAATTATTTTCAGATCTATATTTAATAAATTAAATTTTTAGATACTTAGCAAAACCGTCATCCATGCATAAATATTAATTTATTTTTTGCATAAATTTTTTTCATAAACATTTTTCATATATAATCCTTCAGTATACACGACGATTTTCCGGGATTAATTTTCATCACTCTAACAAATATACAAAAATTATTAAGTGATTCTTGCGTATATTTTAATAGCCGCCTTGCGTATATTTTAATCACTAATAATAAAAGTGATTTCCAATTTCTTATATTCACTTTAACATGATTTCAAAGTTGATTTCAAACATGATTTCTTTTGTTTTCCGGAAGAAATTCGGAATGTGCGACCGAGCGTATGGCGATACTTTTTTATTTCAAATTAATTCTTTCAATGATGAATGAATTGCTTCGTTGATTGATTTCCTCGCTGATTTCAGAGATAAATAGCCCCTCATTAACATCTTTCAGAAAGTATTTGTAAGATTGTGTATTTAAATAAATTGTATATAAATGTTATAATTAATCACTTGATATCTAGTTTTTCGAAGAAGAGAAACGTGCGAGACACAATGATCCAATCATGTATACTAAGGATTAAAAATGATTATGTAAACATTAACATTAACATTAACTTCTCATCGTAGTATAACGAGAAACAAAACATAAATAATTAATTATACGTATTATAATTATAGGTAATTATAAACGTATAAATTATAGGTAATGCTGGTTTTTGCCGTTTATTCTAATCGATTATCATTTCATTCATCTGATAAAATAGATCACTGCACAGATCACACACACATTTACGCAAAAACCAGCATTACCTATAATTTCCTAACAGTAACATATAATATCGATTAGGCGATTAGCATATAAAGATCACATGGAATAAAAATATATGTAAAGCAGAAGGAAAAACAAGATATAAAATTATCTTATTAATTAATATTTTATATATCAAGTATATGAACAATTTCTGATCGATTGTCATCATTATAACAGACTTTTTTACAATTTTTACGATTATTATTTTATCTGCATATTTTACAAAATTTTTATGTAACTATTTTCCATGTTTTAAAATTAATTCGATAAGAAACACTTGAGACGCCGTATTGTGTTGCAATAATAAAACTCGCAGCAATAAAAATCACCAAGTTTTTTCCAGGAAATACACAAATAGACTTTTATGGAAATATTAAAAAAATAATCTCTCTCTTTCTTACGAAGGTTCTACTCCAGCAAATCTGACAGCGAAAATCAGAGAACCGAAACCGCCTCTTTCAGAGATATTGTCTACGTTCAGCAGAGAAAATTATCGTTAGTTAGCGATAATTGATAATGATTGAGTCTTGTCTTTTGAGTTTTTTCGCTAAATCTAAATGTAGGAATCAATCGTATTAAAGAATCACTAAGCTCTAACTGATTAGTTTTCTCTTCTGAACGCAGCCATTCTTTTTGTGGAAAAGAGCGAAGAATAGAATAATTTTGATGCATTGATTCTTACATTGCCCAACTTCGCGATGTTTCCTTTTGCCGTCGTTGAAGAAACCTCTCCGCGAATATCGAAATTAGCCTTAAGATGCAACGAAGCGCATCTCCGGAGTTGGCGCAGAGCGATCGCGAGTACGAGTGTGAATGAGACGATCAAGAATGACAGACACAACACACTCGATCCGTACGATTGCACGTGTCGTGGCGCACTCCCGAACATACGCGATGCACCACGGTTTTAGACGTATCCCACCGGATACGCTCCGATAACAAAGACTCGCGGCAGGAAGCGGTGCGGTGGGGAAACGATGAGAGACGAACGAGCGGTGCTTTACACCTTGCGATGCATCCACCGCCCGCGACGACTTGAACTGAACTGAGCTAAAAAGCCGTGCAAGTTGCCGTTGACTGACGTCCCTTTTGTCTCGCCCCTCTGGCCGTCCTACCCTTTTTTCATTTCGTACAACTAAGGAAGAAGGCATTTACGGTTGAACATGAGAACAACGCTATCGACAGATCAAAGTCTACGTAGATGCGATGACTAATATAATGTTAGCAATATCCGCGCCGAGGGAAGTCAGTCATCCTTTTTGATTTTATCATCACCTTTTTATTATTTATTGTACGATAGAAAATTAGAAAGTTGTAGATGGATGTGACGTCTAATAACTGTTGAAAATTGTATTCTCACTGCATTTTAACAAAGCATTCTCACAATCAGAATGAGAATTGCAATATTGTCCATGTTACATGGCATTGAAACAAATTTGTGTGAAATATAAAGTGGCGTCTACAATGAAATTTTGTCTCGGTTCACAACTTTGCTTTAAGAAGCCTTAAGTCATAAGTCGAAAAAGATTATAAGCGAATTGAGCAAACCTCTTTTCTTATGGCCTAAAAGCATAAGTTCTGTGGTCGATATATCATCACTTACAGCTTACGGCTTAAGATCTCTTAAGGCCGATTTTTCATTAGCCTGGATCTACAATAGATAATTTATGCCCGTATTCATAATCAGGCCTTATATTTAAGGTTTTCTTAAATTTATCTTTAGATACTGTACGAATTATTTCATTGGCTGTTGAGCATCTAAAGATAAATTTAAGGAAGCCTTAAGTATAAGATTTGACTATGAATACGGACATTAAGTTTTAAGCAGTAAGAAATTGATCAATTATAGTCGAATGCGAGAAGAATAGTCAACTGTCGTCCATTTCTTACTCTCTAAATCTGAATCAGTGGATAGTCACTAATTACCTAGTGGCATACGAATTAAAAAAAGAACGAATGTTTGAGCATTATATAACTACTGATATTTGCACGTTAATTTCAATCTTCCAATACCATGTTCATTGAATTTAAGCACTAAAAATAGATTAGATTACACAATAAAGATTAGCTAGATTAGGGATCTCACATTTAATTCACTGATTACCATGGCATACTTGGCACTGATATTATCCACTGATTCAGGTTTAGAGAATATGGCTTAAGGTTTACAAATTTATTGTAGATCCGGACTTACCTAATTAACTTGTTAAGCTTAACTTGATGTTTTATCCAATCAATAGACTTCATTTGTGATGATGTTATACATGAAGCCTATTGGGTGAAACATCAGGTGAAGCTTAATTATAGAATTACAAGTTACTAGATACTAAATTAGATAGTTAACTAGATAATAAAAAACTGGGCCTTAAAGCTAGATTGTGGACCGAAACTTTAAGACGTAAAACTTAGCTTTACGCACTACGCCGTAATAAATTAACTGATGACATAGTCGAATGTTCTCACATTCGATTGTGATTTCTCGATTTCTTAGAATTTAAAGTTAAGTTAAGTCTTAAGTTTTACGTCTTAAAATTTCATTGTAGACGCCGCTTATAATGAAGACGCTTATAAAGAAGAAATTAAATGTAACAATTTTTAATGTATTTAATCTCTTGACGTACACACTTTTAGAATTAGTATGTACAATACAATATGCTCTTAATAGAATGTAAATAAATCGTGTTCTGAATTACTAATGCGAGTACTCACTTAAATGATTCCTAAGCAGAGATACGTTTGTCCACAGTGACGGTTCACAATAGAAGAGACAAAGGAAACGAAAGTCTCTTAAATGATATATATAGACATAAATAGATGGCGGAATGTAAATTGAAGCATTCCAAAAACATAAACATTAGTCAAGAATATCCTACTTAATTGATGTACGCAACATAGAAAATATTATAGAAAAATCAAGTTGTCCTCGAAAATATTTAAAAAAATTAAAATTAATTAACGTGTTACGCATTATTGTTCGATAATAACGCCAGTGGTGATTAACCTCGATTTCATTACAGTCAGCTATTAATCAGTATTAATTGATAATGCATCACGCGCGCGAATCACTACTTTTGAAACAACGGTATCTATATATACCTGTATATATCTGTCTATATATATCTGTGTCGATGCTTTGTAAATGGACTTATCATCGGAAACAATTATTTTCGATAAAAGACGATGTGATATTACAAACCATATTAATGCTAATAAAAAGTTGGAAAAAAAATTATTTTAATTCAAATGAAGTCTACATCGCTATGTAAACTTCAGACTTTCTTGGGATTCTAATGGATAATTCATCAAAGATAACATATCGTGTAATTACAATATGACAAAATAATAAAGACAAAACAATATATATATAAAGTAAAAAATATATATAATAAATATAATATATATAATAAATATATATTAGGTGTACAACTTTGCTTCCGCCGTTTTCCTATAGATGGTTTTAGCGGTAAGTGGTGGTCGAAATAAATAGATCATAGACGTCATACAATAAACTTGGGCATCTATCAACATAACCCCATAGAAACATTAGTCGATTTGTGTCTGTATCATAAAGTTATTCTCGATTGAAAATGTCAGTTTACGAGCCAAATTCTCGTCATTTGCGGGAGGTTTTAATTTTTTGCTTCAATATGAAGAAATCTGCGGCTGAGGCTCATCGAATGCTCTCAAATACTTATGGTGAGGCCGTTATTAGTGAAAGAACGTGTCGTGAGTGGTTTCAACGCTTCAAGAACGGTGATTTTGACGTCCAAGGTCATGCTCTGTATTTGGTGGGACCAGCTCGGCGTAGTGTATTACTGTGAGCTGTTAAAACCGACTGAAACAATCACAGGCGATCGGTATCGAACGCAATTGATGCGTTTGAGCCGAGCATTGAAAGACAAACGACCGCAACAACGAGAGACACAATAAAGTGATTTTGCAGCATGACAATGCTCGACCCCATGTTGCGAAAGTGGTCAAGACATACTTGGAAACGTTGAAATGGGAAGTCCTACCCCACCCGCCGTATTCTCCAGACGTTGCTCCCTCTGACTGTCACTTGTTTCGATCAATGGCACACGGCCTGGCTGACCAGCACTTCCGGTCTTATGAAGCAGTAAAAAATTGGATCGATTCGTGGATAGCCTCAAAAGATGACCAGTTTTTTGACGCGGGATTCGTACGCTACGTACGCCCGAAAGATGGGAGAAAGTAGTGGCCAGCGATGGACAATACTTTGAATCATAAATATATAAC
>NW_017259196.1:1341495-1345192 GCF_001594045.1 Atta colombica
GTTCATATTGAACAGGAAGCCACATATTGAATTAATTTACATGTCATACATTCATTCATAATGCAGAAGAGATATAAAACGGCATAATGTCGCCATTAAAGGATTGTCATTAATCGATTGACGTAAGTCTTTAATGATTTAATAGAAATCTAAAGACTAAGTAGACCATGATGAATTAACATTTACGATTATCATGCTGATCACATGCTGATCGGCGTTTTTTATTCTGTAATGCCCTTGTATATTATTATCAAAAAAATTAAAGACTTAAAGTTTAAGTAGTGCAGTGTTTAGTAAAGCTTTAATAGATGAATGAGGCGATGAATGAGAAGATAATAAAAAAAAGGAGGCTGTAAAATGAAAAATTAATCGGAGGATTTGATAGAGGTTTATAAGTTTCTGAGATAGACATGATGTAATATATATTTGGACACGAATTATATTTAATTTCTTTTACTAAATATTTCGCTAAAAATAAAAATTTGACAAGAAAAAAGTCCCGTAAATTGAGATTTATTTACATATATTAATTATTTATATATATTAATCGTTAAAGAGGACGATTATTTAGGTTAGAAAATCTGTCACAAACACGAAATATTGCAATATTTAATGCCTTACCTTGCATAGTCTGTTTTATTTTTTCAGTTTTCATTATTCTTAATATATGTATATTAAATTTATTCCTCAAATTTTGTGCACTCTATACAAATATAGACACTCTCAATATTTCCGAAAAGTATTCCAAATTCCGAAAAATATTCGTGTAAAAATTCTGAGAAAAATTATTCTTAATGTAAGGGTAAATTCCACTTTACTAATATATTCTCATAAATTAAGAATATGATATTGATTTATTCTTCAAAAGAATTCCCTCTGAAGTTAAGAAAATTCTTTTGGCACCTATTTTAGAAAATTATCATAAAAATAAATGGGAAATTCTTAAGTAGATACAATACAATTTTATCAGTATTATTACTACAATAATTGAAATATTTTTATCACTTCAGTGCACAATGTTAATTAATGAAAAAGAAAAATTTTTACAAATTCTTCCACTTCTTTATCATGTTAAAAGAATCAATTCAACAAAGTAGGCTTTGACGTCAATCTCAAAACCTATATATTCCGCACGAATGAGTGATTACCGGAAGACTGGACAAGAATTGGTCATGAATTATTATTTACGTCACGGATATGCTTATTCATTCATTAAATACAACTTGTATTTTTTGCGCGTTTGATTGGACATAATGTGCTTGAGATCATATTATTCTAGATCTCTGTCTTTGATTATTACCATCGTTACGTATTGCGTTGCGCTCGTGCAAAATGAAAAGTAATAACAAGAAAAGCATTAAAATCAGCAAATTTATCTACTTTAGAAGAATATAAATTTAAATATCACATTAAATATAGATCATAATATATTAAATATATTATAAAGAATTATGAGAAAGGTAACTTACATTGTTTTTTTTAAATATCTTTAGTGTCATAATTAAAAAATAAATAAGAAAAACTAACTGCAAAAGAGATCAGCAAAGTATATTATAAATTCTAAATAAGGCGTAACAAAATTCATTCCTAATACAAAAAGTAAAGAAAAAAATAATTCTGTTTGAAATTTCCTTCAATTTGATCACCACGATCATTATTAATTGTTTTTCACACTTCAATTGTAAGGGACATAGTACACAGAAAAATGTAAGCCCATCGACTAACCACAGTAGAGAATAACGTAAGCAATAACAAATAAAAATATTGTTATATATAACGAGAGAGAATGTCACTGCGCATAGTTTAGCGCCGAGACAACTACCAACTCTCCAGATTTGCTTACATTTTAATGCTTACGCATATTTGTCATATTGAAGATGTAAAATTATCAAATTGGATAAAGCGAAAAACCGATGAATCATAAAATACATTGCATACATTTACGTATCAGGAGAAATGTCTCGTAAAAAAATATTGCCAGACTCGATGACTCACGTCTAACTGCTTTGAGTATTTTCTGTTTAATGTCATTGTATACGCGAGTGTAATACAAAGTGGTTCGAATACGCCGTATACTCTCACTGAAGCTACTCGAAATATTTTAATTACAAATTAGAACAAGTAAAAAGAAATTTCCAACGAAATAATATATTATCATCTGCATATTATTCCGTCGGTACCTTAATTGCTCTCTCGCGTTTACGTAACTAATAATAAAAACTCATCACGCAATAAGAATTATGAGATAATTTCTTCCTGATCTCCTCAAATATCCAATTCACATGAAGTAATTGATTTTTGTTATTTTGATTTGTTATGCTGAAGACGAGATCTTTTATTTTATAAAGAAAGTAGACCAAGAAAACAGAGACAAGATTTTAATTTCGATCTTTAGTTTCCAATAAATTTAAAAGTATGCGATCGATAATAACGGAAATGTTGAGTACGCTGTCGCGAACGTGATTCTTTTGCCAATAGATATGTGTCTATCTTTTTTTATTGGAAATCTTAGAATAGAATTATACGCGGAAAAGCGAAGAATTGCAAAGTCTATTATGAAAATTAAAAAAAAAAAAAACATAATTAGACTTAAACAAGTAGACAAAGTGTAATTTTCTCTACATTTCCTGAAAGGCAACAGTATAGAATTGAAGGTTACATAACAGTTTCAAAAATTGCAAAAGGAGTTGTCATGTAAATCCTATTAAGTGTAATTTTCCATCGTAATTATACATATTCTGAGAAATTTCTTTATTATTTTATTTTAATAATTATTGATTAAATAATTATTTTGAATAATTTAAAAACTCAGAAAAGTATTTTCGTATTTCTGTAAGAGCAGTTTCATTCTAAATAATTTTCTTCGAAAATAAAATGTTTCCTAATAAAGGCACAGGTGCTTTAACGTGCACGCATTAATTAACAATATTTCGCTCGAAGCATGCATTTTCATTACATTATTACAAGAAGCATCCGTGTAATTATATTATAATCTACTATTTAATTATATGATTTAAAAAAAAAAAGAACCTTGATCTATAAAATAAAAGCGAAAAATAAAAACGATGATGTAAAAACAAGATATCAGTCGCATAAAAAACATTACAATATAGAAACTATTTATATATGTTACATATAGCAATGCCTCAGAGAATGATGAAGAACTTATGAGGTTTACGAAAGGAATACTTAATCAATTTATCAAACATAATTTATTGACAAACAGAAAGAAATTTATGTTTCGTCAATTGCTCCGGATGTCTAAGATTATCAACATTTTCTATCGTTATCTTTCTCAACTGATTTATTTTCAAAAGTTGCGGAAGAGTTTCTTACTTTTATGTGAATAAATATGAAAAAACGTATGAATCGCAAAATCTTGATGATAAAATAAGTAAACATCTCAATGGAAAAAATATACTGTTCGTATGAGTATATTAGGTGTAATAAAAAGAAATCCATTATTTTTGCATGAAATTGAATGGAAAAATAATGGATTTCTTTTTACTACACCTAATATATCTAATAGCCTTCAGAGATCATGGCCTAGTTTACATTGTGCACTTGATACACGTATTAACTAGTAACTTTCTATTAAATTATTTTAATTTCAGCAATGTATTTAAAGAATGAATGTACTAAATTGGTATAATATATAATAATATATCATATCATAATGATTAATTAAATATATATA
>NW_017259196.1:1345292-1351553 GCF_001594045.1 Atta colombica
TCAATAAAAACTTACTAGTTAGTACTCATATCAAAATGCACGTAAACTAGGCCCATATTTTCGTATGGCGAACTATCGATAGAATCCGAGAATGACGCAGAAGATGCCAGAGCGAATGTCACTTGCATAATAAAAAAGAAAAGCGCAAAGTCCGCATTTAGACGAATCACCAATGGTCGTGATAACAGTGTGACAGTCACGAGGAAACGTCGCGTAGAAATTTCGCTGGCGTATTTTATATTTATTCAACCGTATAGAATCACCGCGCTCTTTGTTCCTCAGTATCGCTATAATGCGCGATGGAGAGGGTTAATTAAATCTAATAATAGCACTACCCGTATATCTAACGTTACGATAGATGGACTTTACTTTATTTCGAATAAATAAATAAATGAATAAACAAATAAATCGCTTATGACGCGAGAAGATAATCACGAAATTTTTCGTGAGAGGGGAAAAAAGGATTGACGAAACGCCATGACACATTTAATTGACGATAATCTTAATTTATTCATAGTTGTTTTCGTAAACTACCTAAAGTGCGTGTTAGTTTTATAGTGGACTTTGATTAGGTCAAATGAACGTGAATGAAAAATGAAGATTGCGATAATGCAATTTGACACAAAATATTGTAAGATGAACGTGAAATTCTTTACTCGTGACAAACGCGTTTCCACTGTCTAGGTCACTGCAATTATGTAACCAATTATGTAAACCAACATTACGCAATGTGTAAATAAACGTTACAAAAAGCGATTAAAGTAGATGTCGAAAAAGTCTGATTTGCCAACCTAGCTATATCTTGTTGAGGAAAATCTTGTTCCCTATGTGATCACGTTAATCTGTGAATCACGTTGACCTATCGTGCAACTGTTTTGCATGATAAAAATTAGAAAAATTCTTACCGGTTTTTCTTCTTAAAAGAAATACTGAATATCAGTTAAAAAAGGTTCTTCGATGTTGATAGTTTAGAGTCAACTAGTTTAATATTATATGCAAGAATGCTGATTCATTTCCATAAAAAAAAATAGCGAAAACCTATTTAGAAAAACACGTATCGAATGAATTTACTTCATTCCATGACTATGCAAAAGTATTAATTCGCACTAATTATCGATTTCCTAAAAAAAAAAAAACCTGATATATATTAATTAAGCTGGAGCTAATATAGATTTTAATTCATTATGACTAAAAGATTATCTTGAGAGCGAAATATACAATACTGTATCTATTATATATACGATGACTATATTTTCTTAAAGAAAACAGAAGATAAATTTAAAAATGTAGAGTTTGTTCCTATATGTTTTCAAACCAGTTTGTGACTGTCAAGAATCTGTGCATTAAAATTTTATTGCACAGTATAATCAAATTGAGATAATGCGCAGTTTTCTGATAGTTTGAAACTGGTTCGACTGTATTGGAACAAACTTTTTTAAAAAAGTTCGAAATTAAAAAATAAAAACAAGTAGTTGTAGTTTGAATAAATTTAATTTGAAAAAATTAAGACATATATAAAAAATTAACAAAAACAAATTGTATTTATATGCATGAAACTGTAAAATATTTTCCGTAAAAATTTGCTCATTAATATATTATTGAATATTAGAACGCTAGTTAGAAAAGAACTCGGAAAAGAATTTCCCGTAATGTCAAAAAAGTGACAATAAAGGACAATAAAAGACAAAATTGGAAAATAAAAGACAAAACTGAGTTTTGAAAAAACAAATAAATTTAAAGGACAGCTAAAATAAAAGACTGTCCTCTACAATAAAGAACGTATAGTCATCGTAATTATAAACATATTATATTATTTAGTTTTATTATATACATATTCTATTATACATATTTAATTTTATCGTATCTATCTTGTTCATTTGTAAATTTTTCTCAAGTGACGAAATGAATTCCGAATTCTTCTATACAATTTGGCATAGCCAGTTAGGAATCTTGATAATATCTCTTAATATTTGTTCGAAGATCAATGTTTAGATAATATAAAAGAACAAAGTATCAAGTATCGAGTAGGTACAAAGTCTTACTGATGCAACATTAGCGATTAATCGTCTATAAAGTCATCACAGTAATACACACGCAATAAAATATTGAAGAATATAATATTTATTTTTCTCATGGATGCAATTAACATAACAGTAAATTTCATAATATGTTTCTATCATGTTCAAAGTTTGACAGCAAAGATCGATTTGAAAAAGTTGTTGTCGTAATTAGGTTTTTTGCTAATATTCAAGATATTTTATATCATTGAAATATATCTTTTCTTATGATTGACACTCATTTGCAAAATTGATCATTATATTCTCTTTTATCACGATATCTATATTGCAATAATTTATCGTAGAACTCGTGAAGTGAAATATTATTTCAATATTGCAAAAAATTATTTAAATTCGTTATCTAATTATTCGAGAATATTTAAAATTCCTAGCAATCCAAGGCTTCAGATTGAAAGTCTTATTATAAATAAATGGTCGGCAACAACAAAGTTCAAATTCCGAAGTAGCTTTAGATTCTATTTATGTCGATTATCAAGCAGGATCAGTGATTATCGATTATTGTGGAATTATAGCTTTTTGGTTAAAATTATTAATTTGAGGGAATTACAAAAATTTTCAAATTACTTTAAATGTGAAACAGAACAAAATATCACTTGACTGTATGAATCAATTAATTGATTAATTAATGTAACTGTGTTTTACTAACCTTTATCGGCTAGTTTGATAAATACTTTGACGCGTTAAATTAATAACTTAATTTATTTAGTTGATTATTTTTTAATACTTAGTTTTATTTAGTTAATATACTCAGTTTTTTAATATTTAATTAATATAATTAATATATACGTTTTAATTAATATACACGTTGAAAGCGCAATAAATTTTTTAATTATTATTTGAACTTTCTTTTTTTAATTCCGCAATCAGTGATAATGATTTAAAAATTCCACAATACTTAAACAATAATAGATATTTTTTAAAAACGTCTTACATATTGCATGATTAGAAAGTTAAACGTCATAAATGCGAAAATACAGTTCAATAAAAAGAAAATGAAAACATTATCAAATATGTGAAGGAGGGTTATTCTGATAACGCTGAATTATAACGTTGCTAAACACGATAATAATGATGAATATTACAGCATTGTCCCAATTGTATAAGTATTCTAGACGAGTGCATTGCATTGTTCTTACAGGTTGCAAAATTTTGAAAATTTGTGTATAATTTTCGTTTCTTAAATTTTTCCTTATTATTCAATATATCATTATATCCACATTTATTATAACGCGGCAATTTAAATCGTGTCACAGATTGTGAAGCTTGAGGGATGCTTATTTCTTATTTAACTTACGTATAAATTCAGAAAGCAAAATATAAAAAAAAGAACAAAATTGAAAATGAATAAAATTGAAAATCAATGAGATTAAACACACATGAGTGAAAAATGTTATATTCAATGTTATTCGGTCAAAGCAGTTCTTCGTGTCTAATAATATTTCGTCACACAGTGCTTCAATTGGAAATTAATGAATTTATAAGAAATATTATTATAGATACGAGAAACTACCTTGACTGAATATAATATTTTTCATTCAAGCAGAAGAAAAAAATATATAATTTTAAGAACTCACCCGCTAATTCTATTACCAAGCAGTCCGTTCTGCATGCTATTTTTTCCACCTTCCACCATGATTGAAATCACTTTGTTTCACGCACGTTTGAATTACGATACATACAACACACAGCTGAAATTAAAAAAGGATATCAATGCAAACACATACAGAAGGCCACGATATATATCGATATTCTCTGGAAATGAGGACGTCTTATAATTGCAATCATTTAAAAAATGACTTATTCATTGCTTACGATAGAAAACTAATGTCGTACAGAAAAAACAGATTTCACAAAGATGATTCCAGAAAAATGATACACATGAGCAAAAGTTACACAAATTTGCCACAAAAAAATTATGCATTTTTCATTACATAATTTTAATTATTACTTCAACTGCTATTAAATAATCTATTTTTTTAACTCTAGTTGTCATTAGTTTAGAAAAGTCATGATAAAATATCATGTGCACAAAAAATACTATATTTTTCTGTAATTAAAGGAATTATTTATTTAGTATATTATGGAACTCACAACTCAAGAAATGACATTAATTATTTAGTTATTTTAATCTATTAATTCTATTAATTAACACTGTTTACGTTCCAAACGGGATTTAACTTGTCAACATAAATCAATGCCCATTGATTGATTTCTTGTTTCTTTAATCCTCAATGCTCCTTTTGATCGCACATCGTTTTCTAATTATAAGAGTTACTTCATCAAGGCAACTGACAGACGAAGTTCATGTTCAACACTGCAAACAGCATCTTGCAATATTGCGCATATCTTGTTCAGGTGCAGGCACAATCGTCAGCGATTGTATGTAATTCAGTTTTCATTTACGAACGATTACTATGGAGTTCATGGGTACGATATTATATATATGTATAGGGAAACACAGAGCGATCTATTATTCATCAACATTATACATGCAAATCAAAATGCGTTTCATAACATCCTTTTTCGCCACCTCTTCGTCGCGCTTGCTCTGTAGAAAAACTAAATAACCGGTACTTATTCATTCAAGAATATGATTATTTATATTTCAGGTTTTTGAATTTATCGCAAAATTTAAACTAATTTTGATACGAAGCTTTGCTATTTTCCATTTAGCATGTTTACATTATTCATTAAATATAAACTGATATTAATTTAAATAAAAACTTTATTTAAGAATTTTAAGTGTCTATATTATCGCTTCTATGTTGACTACTTTTTTTCTTCTTAAAATTATGCAGTTCTATGCCATGAGTAAAATAACGCGAATACGCAGTTCTATGCCACGAGTAAAATAACGCGAACGTGAATTAATGTAATTAATAATGTAAATATCTTTGTGTGTTCCATAACACACGAAGATATTTACATTATTAATTACATTAATTCATGTTCGTGTTATTTTATTAAGATCTTTCTACTTCTTATGTGAGCCGAAAACGCAGAATTATTAAACAAATATGTCGAACGCCTCAGAGAACGAATGGTACTTACAAGGCAACGCACGCAGTCTCATTGAAAAGTACAGAAAATATTTCAAGTAGACTGTTTTTCTCTTGGCATGATGGTACACGTGCAATGCAGATAACGATAAACACTACGTACCGTTGCAGCTGGCACGATATAATGGCCGAAACATGCTACACAATATATCTCATGCAACACTTTCACACACTCGTTAGAGTACATTGCTCTTAATTGACTTTTATTTAGTTTTTAAATCTTTAATAAGTATACTTCATTTAATTTCTGTTATAATTATAATTTATTTAGTTTTCAAAATCACTATATTCTCTTTGGAAATTATGTTTTTATTGAAGTTATCAATTGCTATTTCGAAAAACATACTAAGTATATTTTTTAACACTTGTATATAATATTTTAACTGGAACAATACAATATTATTGCAACTATACTTTATTTGCGAATACGTAAGCTTTATCGCACAATTTTTTATTTCAAACAATTATCATTGTATATCGTTGTATTTTAGTATAATAATAATTTATTAATAATAAGAGTTATAAATAACTTATGGATCAATTTTAAGCAGATAAGATTCATAACATGTTTTCTACTTATAAGAACTTATGACTTAGTATTCTAATTTTATGCAGCATATATAATATCGTAAGACGTACGATTATTCAGAAATATCTACGATTTCTTGTAAATTTGATGATTAATCAGAAGCTGTCAATAAAATTATTGTATAAAGGTATATTAAGCATTTAAAATTCTTACAAATCAAGAAAACATATATTACGAGTCTTATGATTCTGCTTAGAATTTAGGCATCAATTTCGAATTTAAATAAAATCTCGCTGATTAATTGTAGAGCGCGCAATGTTTGGATGCTTTTAGATTTTCTCTATTCGAAGACGATTCACCTTTTCATCAAAATTGTTATGATTCAAACTAATCACTAACACAAGACTAATAATCAGGGTTGGCAAGTAACGCGTTATTTATAACGTCGTTACAAGTTACTTTTTTCAGTAATGAATGGGTAACGAAGTTTTGGGGTAATAGTAACGATCTTACTAGTTAGTTTTACCATTACTTTATTTCTAACAATTGCCACAAAGTTTTAATCGTAAACCATGTATATATATATATATATATA
>NW_017259196.1:1351864-1356698 GCF_001594045.1 Atta colombica
ATTTATCATAAATATTACATAAAATATTTATATTTTAATAATATTTAAAGCTTTATATAAAATATGTATGAAATATCTATATAACATTTCACAAAATGAATATTAATAAATATTTATCATAAATATTCTGTGTTATCTGGATATTGCGTGGAATTTAAATCTGTACACATAAATTGACGCAAATGTATATGTTTAATAAAAATATAGAAACGCGATAAACCGCGAAAAAAATCTTCAATACATTTTATTATGCTATTTGATAAAATAACACAATAAAATGTATTGAAAATTTTTAAATTAGATAAAATGCTCTTTGAAAATTATATCAATTGAGACATTTTATTTTTACACTCAGATTAGCGTACAATCGCTTTAATGTGTACTGAATTTTGCCAATAAAAAATGTTATTTTTGTTATTTTATCAAGCAAAAAAAGTAACAACTCGTTACATTTTTTGAGTATCGGTAATGAGTTAATTTTGAAGAAAAAGAACGATAATGATTATTTTTATGGAATAACGTTGCCAATTTTGTTAATAACAAATATAAAAAAATTCACAAATATCAGACCTAATCATTACATTTAAATGTTAGATTTTATCGATCTCTTGAAATATCTAGAATCAAAAATATCTTAACTAGTGTTATATTCCTAATCTCTCTCTCTCAACGCGATTGATTAATGATTAATAAAATTATTAATGAAATCATTATATTAGTAAAGCGTAAATAACTCAGATATATCGTGAATGGGAGAAGATAATTAATAGTTACCTGAATGTACCGCGTGCGACCTCCGCTCTTTGCAAGTTTCGATTTCGGTGTGATTAGCCTTGCAAGGAGAACCTGAGGCGAGAAAACGAGGATGGATCGGATCCGAAGGACAGAGATGAGTGACAGAGATGAGATGAGCGCGGACACTCACGCGCGTGTTAATTCGCAACCCGACATTACACTAAAGCGTCAAGCTTGCCGATCGATCTCACGTCGGCTCTGTCTTCTATTAGCTCGGACTTCGATGTCCCCGTTCATGGACCTCGCACAGTGGATTGGTTGTCGATAAAAGCCTTTCGCGTCGACAAACTTTGATACTCGCCGCTTCTTCCAACCCCACCAAGTCGCGAAAGGCGCGAATGCGACCATTCGCCATTCACGCACTGCGGTCTTTAATCGTCGTCTGTATGTGTCATCTATTTGTATGCGTGCGTGACTCGGGTAGGACCGATGATGACTGCTTTAACAATCAGCTGACCAACTTGATAGTATGACGCATGTGCGATAAAAACTTGTGTGTGCTAGATATACAGATACAGATTTGTGTGTCATATATGCACAATTAGAATCAGAGGAGACAGAATATACATCTCTAATGATTCTTTAGAATAAAGTTAAGACACAATTTAGATTATTCGTAAAGAGCAATTATATCATTCAAGTCAACGATAAACTTGTCCTTTCTAAAGTGTTAAAGGAATTGTGATCATTGATGACATCTTTATTGTTGAAAGCTTTTATCAGCTATCGGTGTGGCAGTTAACTGCTCATCGTTGAAGAATTAATAACAATTTTTGTAAATAAATTGAAAATTATAAAAATATTTTTTAAAATTATTTTTTAAATAAAATGTTATTACCATCATTCTAAATAAATGTTTTAGAATCTTGTAAATATTGATTTATTTATATAAGATGTGAAGATTTCTGAGCAAACTTACACCATCTTGCGGAACGATTGTGGAACGAGGCATGGAACTGGGTCTGACTAAATTTAATCACGAATGTTTGAGAACTGCGTCGAGCTATTATTTTTAACTCCTTCTACGAAATTCTACGAAAAATATACGAACTTTTGATATATTTATGGCACGTAAAAGAAATATAATAAAGTATGTACATCACAAACTCATCATTTATTCGCACACTAAAAAAGTGGGAAGACAAAACAACCGTTATATATAACAGTAAGAAAACTCCATTTCTCGCAGACATAAAATATGTGTCCTTCTTATTTATTACATTTTCTTCAAAATTTAGAAATAAAAGACATGGTAAATTACAACAATTATTACAGTTTCTTCCTTGTCGCGCTTGCCGCCAGAATATAATATTTAATTTCGATGCAACTCTTCAAGTAGCCTCGCGACGATTATTTTCTTTAGTTTAACGGAGTCTTCTGGCCTCTCGTTCGGATTCCAGCAACGTCAAAATGTCACCTTCACGCACTGGACCTTTGACATTCCTAATTAGCTGCCTGTTCTGTTCATTCAGGAATTCTACTTTGACTTGCGTGCATTGTCCTTGAGATCCCGTCCTGCCTAGGACCTTCACTACTCTCGCCCGTACTATAGGTTTCTCCATGCTCCCGTTATGTGGGCCTTTATCTTATCTGTGCAATCATGCACGTAGAACAACTCTCGCTCGTGTTGCAATATTCACAATTCGTGCTACACTGAGCGTGCAAGTCGCTTGGACCAACTTGGACCACATGTGGACACCACATGCAGATCAAATATCATCTTGGCAACGTTCCAAAGAAAAAGAGATATAATAAGCCAGAGATATAGTAAGACAAAGTCTTAGAAAGGACTCTGCACTAACTGTATAGAAAATTAAGTTTCAGTGAAGTAAGTTTATTTTCGCGTATTTATGTTGTATTATAGTTCATAATATAATGTGATGAATAAAACATGTAATAGACAACAAAACTCAATAATAGATTTTGAATGTTGATATTTCAGACCACATGCTTTGTCTAGATTTCTTTGTGATATCTCTTTTAGACATGTATGTCCCAGAAGACATCTTTATGATGACTTTATAATATTTTTTAGATATACAGTTGTCTAGAGTATCAAATGTAAAACAGAATACTTGATATAACACACTACATTCAAGAACTATTTATTATTAAGCCTTTTTATATTACATCTTTTGTTAAATATGTTATAAGTACTCAACATAGCACGGAAAGCTCTCCAAGAGTTTATAACATTTTTGTTTAAACTTCATTTAAGCTTCTAAAAAAAACTTCTCGGGAACTCCAATGTCTGCTTTTGAGAGTTTCCTGGAAGGAAACTTCATTTTAATTCGCAAGGAGCTCTTTTTAAGCTCCTGAGAGCTCAGCAAAATGAATTCCCTGAAAACTTATTTAATCGTATTTTGTGTGCTCCCTGAAAGCTCAGCAACTGAACTTCTTGGGTCTTCGTCGTTTTGTCGAATTTTATAAGCTCTCTGAAAGCTCAGTAAAATGAGCTTCCTGGAAATTTAATAGCTTTGTGCTGTATGGATACAACATATGTGAATTCATTTTACGACCCCTAATTTTTCGTGTAATTAGTGCGGAAAGAATCCTTTTTTAAAGTGTGCAGACAACGAATAGAACATCGATCAAAGAATGACTAATATAAAACATTTTTTTCTTTCACAATATTATTTAAAATCACTTAGATTTATTCAAGATTAATAATTTAGTAACAACGCTGCTAAAAAAGATATATTTTGAAAATAAAAATGGTCCATATTTACATTGGCTGTATACTTATACGTACATAATTTCGATGTTACTCTTTAATATCATCGATCCGAAGTCTGCAATTTACCAAACATTGTAAACACTTCTCACTAAAACGTATAACATTATATTATATCAGAATATTTCTACGTCATTTTTCCACTTACCTCGCAGTCTAGACTTCAATTAATTTCAAAGTCGACACTTCGTCGATGAAAATATCAGTAAATATCTTGATGACAGGATTTCACGCAAGAAAAGCAACTCGCTCATTGATACAATCGTTTATTCATTTGTGCTTTAGTACAAACGTGACGTCCCTCGATAAATTCAAGACACGCAGTACATTAGCGCCGGAGATCCGGTGAGGTTCTTCACCCCGTTTCTTTCTCATCATTCTGGAAAAAAAGATCTATCCTACGTTCGCGTCTCTGTACACACTCGCGCACAGTCACACGATGCATTCTTTCTGTCGTATAAAATCACAGTAGTGGAAAAAGATTGCGATATTCGGTATGATGGTCGTGTGATGTTGGATATCGATGTACGCATACATGTGTATGTGTGTGCGTTTGGACACGTGATATAGTCTATAGCTAGAAGCGACAAATGGATTGAAATGAATTCTTACATGTTGCACTCTCGTATCTTCCATTTTGCGTTTCTTTTTGTTTCACGAGCGGAATCATCATGGGTTTACAATAAAGAATTCGCGCTTTTGCTGATAACGCTCGTGAAGCTTGAACACAGAGCGCGTGGTATGATATTAAAAAAAAAGTACAATCTAGATCGTTATATTTTCTGATCTCTTTCCGTGCACACTGACCTTTTAGAGCGCGACTTGCGCGATATTATATATGATTTATGAGATTTGATATAAACAGGAAATTATATATCACAATCGAGCATGATCGGGATTAGCTGCTAATTATCAAAAAAGACGATCGATATATTAGCGTATTGTAAGTTCAGATCTCGATTCTATGGATTGAGTGAATCGAGAGAAATTTACAGTACACTATAATATTGCTATATGAAGATAGTGCGCTTTTTCGGGATAAAACTTTCCAAAGCAGCTTATCGAGGTCTATTAACGGTTATTAACGTATCCCGTACGTGCATGTGAATCTATCATTGGGTTATCATATATTTACAAATGCCACCGTAAACACGAACTTTTTATCGTAACAGATAAAACTTTCTTTTATATCTAAATGTCATGTAATATCTGCTTTTTCTTTTGGTTAACATCAGGTCATTGACATTCTACGTAATCACGCAGAAAGCTAATTAACCAATATATTTTTGGCATTATATATATATA
>NW_017259196.1:1356798-1374794 GCF_001594045.1 Atta colombica
GAAAGACACAATAAATTAAAGCAATAAATTTGTGCTTTAAAATTATCTCTCTTCTCGTATCACTATCGTGATAATTAAGCCATATATCTTTTCGACAACAAGTAATAAGTGCAACAAATACAATTAATAAGACCTTGTAAGACATATAACTCTAAAAATATAGAAATTTATTTTTCATCCTTGCAGGTTAATGCACATATCTTCTTTTTAATACAATATTAATCCAATATTAAAATCATATGACGCGAAAAATATGCGTGCACATTCTTCAACGAAAAACGATATTTGATTCTGCATTTCAATGTTGGAAAAATATATTTTACAATAGCTAGACTTCTAAAAATCTCAGTAATATTTCAGTAATAAAGATATACATATTTAGCAACGTTATATAATACTATTATCATATAATAGTTTATGAAATAAAATAGAATAAAATTATCATATGCGTGGATTAATTATATATTCTTTAGAAATTAATATCTATTGCAGCATTATCTAAAAATTGTTCTAAATTCAAAGAGTTGTCACATGGCAAGAAAGAGGAAATTATTATATAATCATTATACAAGATAACGCATAATAATATCGGGCGGTTCAAAGAAATTATATCTTGACTATTACAATATTTCGTATTTATACATAAACCTAAATACTCAAACTTAAATATTTTTTTCCATATTGCTATACAATATGGTTTCTGGTAATGTATAATAATAAAGTGATAATGTAATAAAGAAATGTGAGTATAAAGTAAAAATAATATCAAAATATAAATACTGTTCCTCCCACTTATATGGATAACGAATGTAATTTTGCTACATATATAATTAGCTAAACAATATTACCATTACCGATAAATACAATATATACTTGTAATAGAAAATATTGCGAGATTATCGGATAAGATACACAAAATAATAATTTTCACGATAAACTGTATTGCCTTGTCGTTCTGCCCTTGCCGACATTCATTCATTGATACAAAAAAATGGAAAATATAGTCATTGTTATGTACACCTAGCATTGTGCGTAACATAAAAAATATCGTAACTAATATCCTTTTTTACTTTTAAAAATAAAACACGCTCTTATCCCTGTAAAATCAACATCCATACTACATATACCGCCTCTTCCCATGTTAACATTTTCTTGATGATTACGGCCACACCGATTAATATTAATATATTTGGAGCGAGTCTCGATTGTATCAAAACCAATTGAAAATATTTACAATATAATTTTAATCATCGCCATCTCCGCCAATTATTGAATAAATCCGAAGGGATGTATATTCGCGCGTAGGCCGCAAATTGTATTATTAAAAGAAACAACGTACTTTCTCTCTCTCTCTCTTTCTCTCTCTCTCTCTCTCTCTCTCTCTCTCTCATTAACGCACAATTTATCTCATCTTTCGCTTTATACAACTATACAATTCTTCCACTGCTCGGATTTTTTATAGACTATGTGTAACAACACTTAGTACTCGCACTTAAAAGCAACGCTCAGGCAGCTAGTGATTGGTCAAGTGTGAGCTTTTTACAATAAACGCTTCTCTTCCCCATCATTTCCCGCTTTATGATAATAATTATTAGCTATTAGGTAAATCGTTAATAAAATTACGATATGAAGAAAGAGCGATTACGTGATTATATGAAACGACGCGATTTCTATAATCATCTTGATAAAATGTCGTGAACGATCATTGCTCTCGGTGTTCGCAAATTGCTGCTGTTTGAGATATTATGATCATAAAATATAAATAATGCGATTCATTTACCATCGAAATATCCGTCGTAGCCACAATTGAACGTGGTGAATTATGTGTAATGTAAGATGAGAATGAAAAACTTGTTTTAACGATCCGTATATCCTACCCTGCCTACCTATAGAAATCACTATTTTGTTCGCGTTCGCGTTCGTTGGAGGGACACGAAGTCTCAAATGGGCCTAAGGCTCCTGGCGAGTTCGTAGTAATTGGCTATAAACGTTCGCGGTTTTAATTCGATACCGGATAGCCTGACGTATTGCCGTCGCGAATCGGCTTACTGTTGTCAATGCGCAATTGAAAGTAGCCTAACTTCTGCCTGGACTACTTACTTAAATGCCTATCTAAGATTACGATTCGTTTTTAATCAGATTCGAGTTTTCGCGATAACTGGTAGCTATTTTACTCGAACTAACAAAGTACGATAGTGTATCATCTTATGCCAACGGCAGAGATCATTTGGTTTGGTACCAAAAACACCACTACGATCAATAATTAAGCATCCCTTGAAGCGTTAACGCTACATCATTCGAATTCATAAAAAAATATTATACTTTAGAGAAAGAGGAAAATAAAATAAAGATCTCGCGATCTCTAACAAATCACGTATCAAAGTTCGCATGTCATACGAATGTTCGAATTAAAGCGACGATTTACCGGATTATTTTAATGTCCCTATTAAGTTTTTGTTCTTTCTCGTAATTTTCCTTTTACACAGCGATATTTGTCGCTGGTATTTATTAAGTATACAGTTCTATCTTTCCCAATTTTAAGATCGAAATAATCTCGATTCTCTTCCTCATTGTTGGTTCCTCTCGTATTTACGAAAGTATGATCTTTGATGATATCCAGATCGTAGTTTATGGCGGTCATAGAATCGTGATGTGATCGATTATTGTCTGTCCTGGACTCCTGTCGGAGTATTTAACGAAGGGATCGCAGCTTGAGTTTTAGCACGAAGTAAACGGCCACTCTGAGAACGAGCAGAAAGCCGAGCAGGGCGACAACGTCCACCCAGTAGACCGCGTTCTCCATGGCCATCTGTTCGAGAAACTTCGTCGGACTCTTGAAGTGGCAGTAATACTCGGAACACTTGAGCTTCGCCCGATTGTAACCGTACACGGAGATCATGGCGCCTTCGAAGCCGTACCTCACGTAGCTCACGTACGAGAGGAACTTTAGATACTTTGGTACGGCGTTGAAGTTAACAAAGAAGCCGGAGAACAGAATGATCGGAACCGACGTCACGGGTCCGATGAACACTCCACTCTGTTAATGATATTGTTAGGATTAAATAACAAAGAAGATCGAAAAAAAACTGAAAAAATCAATCATGTGCATTTTTTAAAAGATAATAGTATAAGAAAATTGTTCTTAGGGACAGTGGTATACTTTGTGGTGTGTTTTGATTATTGACATTACCTCTACACTCATTGCTGCTCCTATCAGCAGACCGATGGATTGCGAGACCAGCGATGTCAGTATGCATATATTTAAGTACATAAGAAAACGCTCCGTCTCTAATGGTTGCGACGTAATGAAGTATACGATCATTACGTAGGCTATAGAGTACATCATCTGTAATAATTTACCATCGCGTGAGTCGCCCCGATGTGTCTGGCTCTAATTGGACAACGTAGACCGTAAATTGTACTTACTTGGAACGGCAAGTCCGCCAACGTTCTCGCGAGGTAAAAAGCTTTCACTGAGTACCAGTAGTTCAGATGCTCTCTCACAAACACGGACATTTCCATCGGAACTAAAAGTGACATAGTGATAATAAAATGAGTAATAAATCGCTTTGCGAACATATTTTCTTATATAATATTATAAATCATTTACATGTTAATATCGTAGGCATCATGGCGGTGAACATAAGAAACATCACCGTAAAGAAGACACATCCGGCATTACTCATGACCTCTGAGGCCTCGTTGCCGATGTCATAATAAATTGCGCCGATCAGGAAGCCGACGATTATATGCGAGATCAGTCTTACCTTTGTTAGTGTCTATGAAAGAGATACAGCAAAAATCAGATATCTTAAGGATTAGATGTTACTAATCAAAAATTTCCATTAAATAACATGTATTTTCTTTTACGATATAAAATTGAATCAAGTTTAACAATATAATATAGTTGTTTGCGCAATTTTTAAAATCGATTATTTTTTACTTGTTAATGAAATGTCATTTTCCTTAGAAAAATAGGTGGAGAAGGATATTTTCTATGTGAGTACGATGTATTTACCAAGTCTCGTATCTGAGACATAAATGTCCTCTTGAGCAGTATCCAGAATTGCATCCAACCATTCGTCGGGAAGCCGACCTTCTGCTCTATGCTTTCTGCGCTGTCCAACAATGACGTTGTACAAGAAACTGGCATATTGATCACTGTTGTGCCAGTTGATGATTTCGCGACTCCGTTGGGTATCAGAGCGACGCCTTCCGGTTTCGTCTGCTCCTGCGGCGATTCCTTGGCGATGTCATTCGATACCGTCTGCGCCGCGGCGATGGCTGCCTGATGATGCTGATAGTTGTTGCATTTACCGTTGTTCACAGCCATTACGAGTTTGTGAACACACTCGCCGTGCTCCCCGCAAGCGACTTCCATCACTGAATCAATAAGATTTCGTTAACACATCACATGTTCCAAAGATGTTCCAAATCTCATTCAAATTGAAATTAATCTTATCCTAAATCAGTTTATCAAACGAAAGAAATCATGGTTTAAACAATTGAAATTTGGATTGATTAGAAAACTTTATCAGTATACTTGCCATAATCCGCTGGATTATGATAACTCGGGCAGTCAAGACCCATCGATGACAAAAAGGGCACTAAACCACCGACATTACCCTGATATATACACTGACCTTCGGCAAGTAGATACAAATGATCAAACATCTCGAACAGTCGCGCACTCGGTTGGTGGATCGTGCATATGATTGTCCTTCCTGTAAAAGCATGAATCGGTAATGATTCCCTTTCTGCTTATAAACGCGTGAAAGCGTGGAAAATCCCGTGGGAATTTTACCTCCTCTGCTTAGGGATTTGAGCAAACTTAGACACTGGAAACAAGCAGAGCTATCTAAACCAGAAGTAGGCTCGTCGAAGAACATAACCGGAGGATTGTTAACAAGTTCTAGCGCTATCGACAGCCTCTTCCTCTGACCGCCGCTGAGACTTTGAGTCTGCGTATTGCTGGCTTCGCGTAGACCAAGAGTTTCGATAATCTCCTCGATCTGCCAATTCGATTACAATAGATTTCAAGCACAGGACATTCTGAATAAGATTCACACTTTCATTACGTAAAAAAGAAAAAAATGTTTATCGTACCACTACTTTCTTGGCAGTCGCGCTGATGTCCTTCCCCAACTTTAGATTTGCTGAAACGGTCATCGCCTCATAAACGGTCAGGTGCGGTAGAAGTCGATCGTCCTGCATAATGTAACAGGACATCTTTCGAAATGTTCTGAGATTTCTGTCCTTTCCATTTATCAGCACCGAGCCACTCAAATGCGATGTTCTAGAAGATATTGGGAAACAATTACAATTATCGTTCAATCCTAATGGGCTGTTAATTTTCTGTCGACATAATCTTACTTATAGCCTGCTAAAACATTCATAAGCGTGCTCTTTCCAGCGCCGGACGGTCCCATAATAGCCGTCAGCTCTCCAGATCTGAATTTTCCGTTCACGCATTTTAGAATGGTTTTATATCCTGTAATAGAAAGCGGAGAGAGAAATAGAGGACACACAAGAAATGTATTCCTTTATATTCTAATATATTTTATATCCGCAGTGCGGACTATACCCCGCTGAAGATTCGTGAATTCTCTTCTTAAAATAAAGACTTTAAAAAAATTGAAACTTTCCAAATGTACCACTGTATACATAAGATGTATTAAATATAATATTATGCGATTTTGAATAACATGTTGAAATGATTAATGTAGCCAGCAAATGCAAAAATAGATAAACAGTACTTTATAATGAAAGTATAAACGTTCCATTTCTGGCGTAGTTGATTGCCAAAATTCTTTATGGTTTTGCCAATGCTGTACCAGTAAATGATTATATAGAGATGTATTCGAATCGAATATCCTTTGAGTAGACAAACTCTGGCTGACCTCTTTATCGTTAGTGCAGCTGCACTTTGGACGATGCAATTGCGCCGAAACAGCTACCTGCTCGTGCATTTCTATCGATTTTTTTCGGTCAGGTCGTTCACACACGTTGAACATGAAACGAAAAGCCTACTTGATGGTACATATTCTCATATATTCGATTCGCCACTTCAATCCGATTGCTCTAACGCCTTCAATTATCTATGTTTTCGTTACAGCAAGCTGTTATTGAATCGATAACGCGCGGCGTCGAAAATACATCGTGCGGATATGTTATTCCGAGGCATAAGCAGTTGATTTGATTAAAGTCGGAGGACTCACTCATTCCACCTCCTTTTTCCTCCAATTTCCTTTTTATTTCATTCTTGTGATAACGATCGCGAGTCATAATAATGACTCTACCGCGCTCTGCTAGAACGCGAATTGGACTTTCTCCCGGAATAGACCGTGTAATTGCAATTGGAGTTCTTCTTTGAGTCTCACCTCTCTTTCTGCCTTCGGACACGCTGTAGGCCAGGTTCTTGAACTCCACGTCGACCGGTGGCCTTTTCGGGAGATGCGTCAATGATACCGCCGGCCTTTTACTCTGACCAGGACTGGCGCCGCTGTGGTTCGGCACCTTCCTGGCCAGAACACCACCGGTGCATACCGCAGCTCCGTTCGACGTGGCGCCATTGCAACTGCAGTGAAGATTGTTCTGCGAGCCGCTATAACAACAAAATATTTCCGGTTGTTAGCTTCGTCAGCTGTGCCAGTAACTGAATGTCTACATTCGTCCGATAACGCACGTATCTCTCTGTATAGTATAGTTTTATAATATGATATAAATTTGGATCGATGACAATGAATCTTATTAAGTAAGAGAATTTCTATATTTTGTCAAAGTGGATCTTAGTGCTTAAATATTTCTGCATAATTGTATATATGTGTTTCTGATTCGGCAACTGCGCGTCGAAATTATTTATACAGATTTAAGATTCAGCATTAATATCTGATTATTAATATTCTTATAAAGGTGCTTATTAGCACAAAAAAATTATTAAATTGCTTGTCTTTAATAAATGATATTACTCTTGGTTCTGCTTGTGATTACGTTTTGCAAGATCGAAAAAGATTTCAACATGCAGTTTGCAGATATTTAAATAAAAAAATTCTTGTATTCGTCAAAATTTTAGTGCTTAAATATTTCTGTATGAATTTATGTAGATTATTAATATTTAATTAATATTTAAGCACTAAAATTTTGACGAATACAAGAATATCTAGACGAATACAAGATATATCTATATAAATTCATACAGAAATATTTAAGCACTAAAATTTTGACAAATATAAGAATTTTTTATTTAAATAGTTCTATAAATACAAAAATCCGCAGAAATCCGAAGAATTTTTATGTAACAATCTTTGCATATTTCCATTATATAATATGTCTGCTTCTCGTTTTCTGCTTGAGAATACACACTTGAGAAAAAAAGTTGCTATTTCAAAAAAATATTAATTGATTCAATTAAATGTAGCGATCATGGACTTGTTAAGCAAATATTTGTTAATTCAAACAAATAACATGTTGACATAATTCACATTTACATTATTAATTCATATTTACCTTAAACATATAAATACTTGAACTAAATCATCACTATAAACTAAAATATTTAAATATATTTAGTCAAGTTAACAAATTTTTTTCTCAGTGCACACATTAATTAAATAATCACATGTAATTGTTGAATACAGCAGATACGCGTCGATTTATTTGAAATCAAAGAGATTTTTAGGTATATATTTCGTAAAAGAGAAAGAGAGAGAGAGAGAAATATCGTAAATAGTGAAAAATGGATTTGCCATCACAGATGCCAAAAAAAGCGACGATTGGATGTTAAAAGCGTATCCTCTACATTTTTATACAATTTGCGTTCACTTTGCGTATGCGATGCCAATGCCATTAATCCATGACATTGAATAACGAGACTGATTGTCTTCGAAAATGCTAGCGCGCTAGCTGTTGAACGTGAGGTAGATGCAAAATTATAAAGGACACTGAATATTTAATTCATGGTCACTTCCAGATTTAAAGAACAATGGTGTACGAACGTGTACATATGTTGTGTGTGTGTATATAGGGTGTAACTGAAATAACGTATCTAATCCACTAATCATATAGTGTTATTCCTAATAAAAAACTGAGACGAAAACTCCTCTATCTTAAACATCGATTTTATTTGTTTATTCAACAATTTTTAGAAATTAATATCTCGTTAACTATTGCGAAAATTGCAAAATGATAGAGGACTTTTCGACTTGGTTTTTTATTAGGAATAGCACTGTATGATTAGTGGGCGTTATTTCAGTTACCCTGTATATATCTCTCACCTTCTATCTTATTAAATTTCTCTCTAATTTACTGTAACGTGCAAACATATTAAAAGACAATTTATTGCCACGATACGCATAAAATATCGAATTTAATTATTAACAGTATTATAATAGCGCATAATAGATGTTCGTAGAAAAAATTGAATGCCTCTCGTCATTCTCGTCGGAGTTGTTTCTTTTATACTATTTGCAGCGTGTACCATCACAGTGTATCATTACATCTTGTAGCTAATAACGAATTTGCGTGCGCTCTGCGTTGTAGACTTTCTGCAATTCCTGTCGCGGTTACGGCTGCGTGAAAGTTTACTATTTTCTAACGTCAAAGGAAGACAAAAATGTACTCGAGATTTTTACTGCTTTGTCCGATTATATTCGATCAAATGTAACATGCCGCTGTACCGAGAGGATGTAAATGTTTCTATGCATCTAATCATCATTTACACGATTCATTATCGTGATTTCATTTTTTATGAGAATCTTGAATCGTGCTCATTCGGAATAATTTTTTCTCGACTTCTTACTACTTGCCAAGTCTATGCAGCCAGTTTTACTGGTTTACTGGTATATTCTACCTGTCGTTCAGCAACTCTGGTAGCAAGTTGTCGTTATTTTAATGATAATTAGTTTTAAATTATTGATGTTATGTGACCTTTAAAATGTAATAACGATGTCATCTTCTTGATCAATTAATGACGTCATTTATTTATGATGTCTTTACGATGTCATACTTAATGATGTCGAATAAATGGCTAATTGACATACTAGTAACATTATTATTGATCAATTAATAACATCATACATTTATTCCATTAATAATAAATAATATTCCATTAATACGAAAATAATGAAGTATTTTTGATGTCAATTTATGACGTTGTTTATGACGTTGTGTGTGAGTGATAAGAATTCACGTCATTTTTACGATGTTTAGACGTCAAGAAGCTTATTATGATTCTTAAAACGAGATGAAAATTACAAAAATAATTTACTAGAATATTTCTAACTTCAACATCTAACAAATTTGTTCATTTTTATAATTTTCACTTCGCTTTAAGGGACCGTATAGATTTGTCAGAATAACTAATTAAGAATAACTAATTAATGACGCCAAATGGACGACACCATGTTATCGTCAATAACACGAAAAAAAATAACGTATTTTTAACGTATATTTATGACATTATGTACCTGTGACAAATCCACATCATTTTTACGATGTTTGGATGTTTTAAATGTCACATTCGTCATAAGAATGACTAATTAATGACGTTAAATAAATGACATCTACCTGAATCGTGCTCATTAAGGAAAAAACTTACATTGAAAAAAAAACTGAAATAAAAGTGATAAGCTGGCAAGCACAGATGGTAAATAAATCTTGAGGAAACTGAGAGAACGTTGATATTAATTCGCAAAAGAGACTCAACCGAGCGTTAGTGAAAATAAACTTATTCATTGGTTGGATAATCGGAACATATTTTGTAAAGATTCGGCGATCAAGTGAAACCAATAGAACTCTACGCATTTTGCCATTGATGGATATTGTTCACTTTCAATAGATTTCAGAACTTTATGTAGAATCATGAATAAGCGCAAAAATTCACCGACTTCGACATTGAACTTAAATATCAACATGCATGAAAAGAATATAACACTTTTATCATGTAAATTACAGTACAATACTTCTGAATAAAAAACTACTTAATTTATTTTTAAATTATCTATCATAGTTTCACATAACATGTAAGATTTATAATAATATGGTTAATTTATTTCAATTTATTATTAAAAAAATTACAAAAGTACATCGATTTTGCACATTTAATATTTAAGTGTAGCAAAAATCTTCTAAATGTGTTTTTATATTTCTGATCGAATTGCAAATGAATAGTCTATTGAATATACTAACGCGGTAAAAATGCGAATGTGTAATTTTCAGTATTTTTATATAATATCGATTAATAGTAGAATTATTGGAGAATTCATTCGATTACACCTCTCTGTGTTTGTAGTCCAGTCTTACAAAACCTTGTCCTCTACAAACTTTCCTATAAGTTCTGCTCGTTGTCTATCGATTTTTCATATGTATGACATTAAAATGTAATGGCACTATAAAAATTTCAAGTATCAAGCAGCGACTTTCTATTTTACAGTGCTTTATACATGTGAAATGTCCATTCTACAATATGACTATCTGAATTGAGTTCAACTATTTAAAAAAGAAATGCTTCTTATACAAAATAAACAGAATAAAGAAAATTACAAAAGGATTTTATTCTTTCGTAAAGATTCATTTTCTTCTTGAAATACTGATCCGAACTAGTTTGTTATCTTTCTCAAAACTACGATGAAAGTGTACACGTAGTTGGGATGCATCTTTTATTCGCTTGACTGACTCGCAAGAGTCATCGAGAGAGTCGCACAAAGGAAAGGCGTCTTTGTCCGATGCGTTACTGGGTGTACTCAGCGATGAGTCAGAGAATTGCAGAAGCCGACTGTGTATCTCGATGTTTGCTTTCAAGAAATTGCAATTGAAATCACGAGTAAAACTCGAACTACACGCATGTTTGCACATACGGGTTTCCTCGATCTTAGAGAATGCCCAAGTCCGGATTTATCGAAACCTCTCGCGAGGTCAAAAACCTTGACTGTGATGGTTATACGGGTTCTGAAACAATTAGCATCGATTGTCATGCAAATTGATATATGCTAATAGATATATATTATAGATATTGTTTATATTTGATAATATCCATATAAAATATCTCGGAACTATTGCTATCTTCTTTTACCTATGAATTTTTATTAATATTTATTTTGATTCAGAAGGATAGATTTATCATCTATACCCAAACTTTTTTCGAGATAATAATAGAGTTATCAGTAATCAGTTATGAATAATAATTTTTATTACTCATGCAAAAATTAATCATTTACATTACTTTCATCCTGACTGTCATTAGCAATAATAATAAATTAATTTGCATGACACGCAATTCAGGAATAAGTTGTCTATAGATATTATAAGTCACTTTATAATGAAACTCTGCATTTTAGCACATAAATTGAACGTTATTTTTAGCGACAGATTAAATTGAATCGAAATCCTAGTTTAAGGACAAGCCTTGAGAAAAGTACGATCGAAGCTAGAGCCTTGAGGTCCCTTTTAGACTTTAGTATTTAAGGGGAAGGTTCGCGTGTAGTCCGAGGATTGTATTCTTCCCCTTCTCATTCACAATCTTCGTGACGCATCAAATTTTGATTTATGACATCTGAATGAATCTATGACAGCTTGCTCTCAAGATTATGATATAAAGTTAATTTAAGATGATGAACTAAACTAACAAGACTATTAAATCATCTATGAGTTGTATATTTATTGGATCTTAGAGCAATTTAGCGTTAAAAATAAAAATTAATTTATGAGCAAAAAAAAACAATATTTTACACATTCAAGCTTATTAATAGTCTTGTTCTTTCACATATAATAGATAGATTTAATAAATTAATCGAGGTTTCCAAAAATAATATTGTAATTAACTGGATGTTATGTAATAATTTATTCTGATTATAAAATTGCTCGTATGATTAATTAAATATTATAAGTGTTTTAGTAATCACATGGATGATAGATATTTTTATCAAATATATATAAACATATTTTTTTAAAAAGATCATAACATCATGTTAGTATAAATCAATATTCTACTGTCATGCTAAACGGTAGATCACAAACGGTTTTACGGATCCGAGGACGAACAAAGAAGCTAGATTCCCTTTTCTTACAGCCAGAAATGAAGGTTGCTTGATAGAGTTCGAGGTAATCAAAGAGACCTTCTTTCTAAGTGTCTAGTCTCTATTATACTGCGTAGAAGAATAGTATAAAAATTCTTGTTGCAATACAGTTTTCCCTTAGTTTTACCATTATGTCAATTATGTCGCTTCTTTGCTTCAAAAGTGACATCATTTAAAAAATTCGTAATTTTCGAATTATTACCATTAAAAATTATTTATATTTATTATTTATTTATGTAAACATTATCTTATCATTATCTAAAATTAGTTAATTTAATTTCTTAAAAAAATCATAAATTCAAAATCATGTCACAATTCAAAAAGAACGGTTTTTTAAAAGTTATGGAAAAAAGTGACAAATATGAATTTGATCATATTAAGAATTAATTCTTTTGTCAATATTATTTGATTATATTGATAATTGATTGAAAATCAATAATTTTCTGTCAAGTTAAAACATAATTTCTTTTCTGACAAACTTAATTTTTTACTGTCATCTTGTTGTTTTTTTTTGAAGAAGAAAAGATATAATATATTAGTAACGATTTCAATTTATTTATTCTTCTTAATCTCTCTTAATAGCTTTAAAAAGATTATTTATAATCACAAGCAAGATAAATTATAAATTTTATCATAGTAACATAGTCATTACTATTCTACTTTCGCAATCATTATTTTTGCTTTCATCGATCACATTTTTTGTTACCAATACTTAAATGAGTCAAGTAATTTATGCGTAAGCATGACATAATAGTATGTCAAATTTTATCATACATAACAAAAAATTTTTATATAATCAGACGTGATACATTCCTTTCTCTATACTTTTTCTCTTATTCTGTATTTTCACATAAAAAATTTATTTTAAACTGTACTTTATTCACATCTATCTAATCAATCTACGTCATCCGACTAAAGTTCAATCCTTTACTTCAATGATGATAGTTTACTGACGGTAGAACAATATTAGACTGTTTAGAAAGTTCTGCGGTATTTTGTTAGCTCAAAATTACATAGAGAATATATTTGTTGCGAAATTTTCGACTATCTGACATGAAAGTTCAAAGTTTTTCCTAAAAATCTGTTTTTAAGAAATATTCCTGTGATTTTTTGTTACCGAGTTACACGCGGTTGACTAAAAGAGCACTCTGATTTTGATTTTGATTGCTCATAAAAATGTCGTTAAAAATAGTCATACCGCAATTTAAAAATCAAATTCGGAGCTGAAACTTTACTTATCGAATGGTATAACTACTATTTTTTTTAATGTGTGTAAAATATATGTATATATATTGGAACTAAAAATATGACATTACCGTCATCATAATCATTGCGCAACGATTAAAAATAAAGCAATATTACACTTTTAGTTCAAATATATATTTTTTTTTCTTTTAAATTGACAATTGCACCACTTATATAGATAGAACAATGTTTCAGCTTTAAGAATCTATTTTCTTATAATTGTGATACAATGATTTTTAATGGAGTTATAAGCAATCAAAGTCAGAATATTCCTTTTATTTAACTCTCGAATAATTCAAGAAGCAAAAATTGTAGGAATTTTTAAAAAACGATTTTGTAGAAAAAATTCTAAGTTTTTGCAATAAATAGAAAATTTTCGCAATTTTTGTGGCACGTGACAGACTCACAAAATAAAAAGAAAAATTTCTCTTTTTTCAGTTCATAGTTTTCTGCATGTAAAAGTTATCAAATTCATATAAACTCAAAAATTATAGTAACTTTTTGAAAGTAGAGATTTCAAGCTTGAAAATTTTATTTTTAAATTTAAATTTTGTTCATTTTTAACAAAGATATTGTATATACAATTCTGATCTAACAAAATATCGCAGAACTTTCTGAACAATCTAACATGACTATGTATTTTATTCTTTTTGTTTAATGTATTTTATGTATTAGAATATACTATGCGCATCATACTTATTTATGACATATGCATTTCTCCATTATTTGAAGATATTATAAATTTGAAAATATTATAAATTATAATATATGTAATATATAGACTGTAATATATATAAAGATATTTTTAATACTAATATGATATTATATTAATACTTTTAATAGAACAATCTCGAAAATTTATCGTTGAATTATGTGAAAGTATCGTATTGTTTAAATCGATTTTTAAATAACTGAAACAACTGATCACTCTACTGTTATTAATTTTTAGAATTCGATTACCATTAATTTTTATTGGTCAATCAATTTTGTTCTTTTTAATTTGAAATAGAATATCGTATAAAATTAATAATTATAATTGTGCTTACACGTATAATCGTTACAGTAATAAATTATTCTTACCCGTGGACCGCATTGTTGAGATTTTCCAAATGTAAAGAGAGAGGAGGTGATCTGATCGTCACCTGATGACTCCCACCTGGAATAAACTGCACCTGCTCATCACCGCTGTACCTGGATGATCCACCACTGCTCAGGGTGAGATTCTTCAGGTCAGCCATCATCCGGTCGTGCTGTAAAAAATGCATGTTTGAACGTTTTTATCGTATTGAATAACAAACTCATTTTCTACATTTAATTTTTATCTCTCGAAGAATTATATTCGAAAGTCCGTTTAAGAACAGGTCTAAATTACCAAAAATACAGCCCATTGAGAATACTTGAATAGCGTGTAATACTCGGAATTCCATTATGGAATTATATCTTGCGCACTTAAAATAATGACTCAGAATCATCGGAGCATTTTGCGGTCTAAGAATCGTGTCGCGTCTCCATCAGAAATGACGTTTTCCGTTTGTCTTATTGTCATACGTCATATGGTTAGCTGAACATGCCGTGATGCACGATATCGTTATACTGTTCTGTGTATTTCAGTATTGTATTATCGAAATTTTTTTTTAAGGCAGACGAAACGAAAGGCTTCAATTTAAAATTAGTCGATTGAGAATAGCCTTTAGGAAGCTCATCGATTCGACATTATTATAGACGCTGTACATATGTAGAATGTTGGAGATAATCAAATGGACATTTTTTCTTTTAAATCGACAATTTGTTCGCTTGATGTCAAATGAATTCTTACACGCGTGATTCTGTTAATTCTTTATTTTGTTTCTATAATATAGAAGGGAGCAAAGATACAAAGTAATTTTTATATTATGAACTTAAATTTAAATTTACAATATATAGAAATTACTTTAAGAAAAAAGTATGATTATAACAAGAATTATAATCTACATCCTTCTGGCTTAAGCTATATTATCCATTATTTACAAATTTTTTCAGAAGCGAGTCGTATCGTGAGTAAAGAACATATTTTGTGATATTTGTGTATAAAATAAATTAATTAAATTATGACTAAATGTATTAAATTTTAATAAATATTTATTTGAATAGTAACTAACATTTGGTTACAATAAATAAATATTTACACAATAAAAAATAATAATTAAATGAAATTAATGGTTTTTATATACTAAATAAATATATTTTTAGATTTAGTAAATATTTAATTAGTACTATTCAAACAAACATTTATTAAAATTTACTACATTTTTTGTGTATTCAGCTGAGTCACTTTATTCACAATGATTTATAATATTTACAAAAGAGAGACTATTCTCGATCAAAAAAAGTGAAAGTACGTTAATTCATAAGAAATTTGCAGATTCATAACAAGTTCTCGATGGATTTTCTAGCCGTAGAAGACTTGCGATTCGAGCAGCACATATGATTACTAAATTTTTTTACATTGAACTGGACGAGGCACGATCACGTCTAAGAGAGAACTTGTAATCCTACAAATTTCTCAAACAAAATTAACAATTATAATGACTAACGATCCTATTAAAACTATAACATGCATAAGCATAGCGAGCAGAAGACTATCTGGATCAATAAATATGTTATGCAAATAAAAATATGTGACTTTATGCTAGATGTTCTTTGATCTAGACGATCTTATGTTATGCTGTGCCATATTCATGCATTTTGTGTATTATATCTCTTAATACTGTTATTAAAGGGGGGGGATCCTAAAACCGTCTATATTATTTAAATTATATAATTTTTGTATAACAATTACTTTTTTCTATTAGATTCAACAATCCTTTTCCAGGATTAAAATATACGCATTAATATTATGAGATATCGAGTTCATTTTGGATAAATGTTAGAAGTCTATTGACAGAATTTAAAAAAAATAATAAGTCATTTTGAAAGGAATTTAATAAGCTTTAAGATAATATTTTGTAAAATTTAATTCAAATCCTTTTTTGAAAATTAAAGAAATGTAAAAAATGAACAAATCGCAAAGTCAAAAAATTGTGCTCCTAATATGAAATGCTCCAAGAAATCGATAATAAAACTTAAAGTACATCATATATTACAAAAAACTTTAATGTTTCTAAAATACAAACAGACACAGCCAGTATGCGCGCAAAATAATGCGATTTCTAGAACTTGTTTTCAGTTGGAACTAAGCATCACAGAAACAGCACTCGATGTTTATTCTGGTTATTCTTTTTATTATTGTACAATGACAATTTATACTTTAGCAACAATGTTTGCTAATGACATAAAAGCATAGGTTATTTCATATTAGAAATACTCTGAATATCTCATATTACGATTTCCACGCCTTATGATTTTTTTATAATCATCAAATCTAACTTCTGTAATGAAGCAATTCAACATATCCCGTATTTTTCTATTAGTACGATCTTACTCAATCATAAAGAATTTATTGTCAAATATTTACTTTTTATTAAATAATAAACAAGATTTAAAGGTTCATTTCAATGAAACTTGAAGGCATATAAATTTTAAAATCTCTTTTTACCACGATTACAGGCATGATCTAATGAATTTTCCATTAAATAGTCTTCAATCCAAGAGCAATAAATTCATGGTAGAAGCGTTTAATAGTTTAGCAGAAACCGCTATCTCTTATTAGACGCCCATAATAGGGGGCTTTCCTCTATGTGTCTGTGAGATGGAGTTTGTGTCAAAAACATTAAAAAAATTAAAAAATTAAGATTTTTACTATTTCATATAATTAATCCAATATGATGCTTTAGAGCTGTCACATCGTGATAATTTATTTTATATAAAAACTGTGCAATCTGTATTTACGAAATATTAGTTCACAGACTAGTAGTTTGCATGAAGAAACAACGTGAAATTCTTGAAGAATTGGACTTAGATGTCTAATTAAAACGTTATATGAAATTTTATGTGTGCATGAGATATTGTAATTGTATGAAGTGATGTGTCAGTGACGTAAATCGTCTATGTGTAATAGACTTTCTACAATAAGTCATTATATAAGTTTTAAGACTTAAGCCATAAAAAATTGAGCAATTATGAGCAATTAAAATGAGTCAAATGTGAGAAGAATAATCGACTAGAATTGATCAGTTTCTTATGACTTAAGGTTTAAAGATTAGGTATGGCTTATTGTAAAAAAGTAGAAAGCCCATAAGAATTCTACTTACACTATGACTAATCGTGTTTAAGATCTCCTTAAAATTCGACAATGTTACGTTTTTTCGTCATTCAATTGTTTGTCTGTCATTGTGAGATATTATGCAAAAAAACTTGTTGATGTCACATCAAGAATTATCCAGAATTTGTTAGAAATTTAATTTTAATTAATTTTAATTAATTACTTAACTATCTAATAAACAAATTGACGTTTGTTGTCATTTTGACATGATAATAATGACAAATAATATCAGCATCTTTAATATCATTTTGACGTCAAAATAATGACAAATAATGTCAGCTTGTTTGCTGGGTAGGTTTTAATTTTTTATTACATTAGAGCGATTCCAATTGTGGTGAAACAGGTCAAGGCGTGGTTTTAAACACAAATTTAAAAAAACACAAATTTACAAAGTATGATTCAATGATTTTGATAGACATTGCTATATATATATATATATA
>NW_017259196.1:1374894-1383704 GCF_001594045.1 Atta colombica
TTACTCAGACAACATGTATATTTAAAAGACGTCATAAAAACGGATTTTGAATACATACATGTCTAAAAAAAGTCTAAAAGAATATCATCTTCACGTGTCTGGATATATTTCGCTGTATCATACTCAATTAATCATCATCAATTGTTCTGTAAACACGCGTATTTGTCATAATATATTTTAAATTTTTTGCAAGTGCCAATTCGAAGAGTACAAAAAATTGGAAACGTACATAAAAAAGATTAAAATCATGCTTATTCATTATGTTGCTGAATAATTTGCTATAATTACTAAGCGAGAAAAAATCTTATCGTAGTGCGCGGTATCTTATAGCCGTTTTTATGAGCAAAATTATCGATAGTTAAATTCGTTCAATGTTCTTTATACAATCTACAATTGTCATGCTAACCTACAGGGAAATATGCAGCTCGTATGCATAACTTCCCCTGATACCGATGTACCGAATAAACGTGAACCGAGCAATCTTCGAATAATCATCCTTTGACTAGAAGAGAGAAAAGAATATTACGTTTTATTAGGAAATAGTCTTTTTCTTATTAACTCTAATTAATGTTATGTGTTTAAAATTTACCCAGCAAACCAAATAATATAACTGCTACATATAAAAATGTAAACGATGGATATTTATATATATGTTATGTAGAAGTTTAGTGTTTTTTTATACATATATATGTATATACCTGATATACACACACATAAAACATACACTCCCTAAAACTTTTAAAGTGAATCTCACTTTGTAAAGTTTGACTCTTTAGAGGATCTCTCTTAAAGTCATCTGTTTTATCGATTATTTTTCAAATAAATATTTTTCTAATACCTTTATATACAGATTTAAAAATCCTTTGTAACAATTAAATATAAACGATAATGTAGTCCATATCGATCGACTTTGATTATGTTCGAATCGGCCAGTTGAAAATCTATAATTCCCGTTACGTATACTATACTGTACTAACAACTGGCAGAACACGGCCTTCAAAAATAAAAAATGGAAAATTATAGTTTTGTCGGCTTTTGACTACGTCGATTCGTAACAATATTTACTTTATATACAAGTTTTATACTTTATACATATAAAATAATCTTGATTTGGATTAGGGATTACATGAACCAAAAAATGTTGTATTCTTAGAATTAGGCTTAGATAGAAAAGATTAGTTAATTAGAAAATTTGTACGTATTTGTATGTATGCGATGTAGTGATGTGTCAATGACATGTAAATCGTATGTATGTAAAAGTTTTATTGAATCGATAATACAGATAACTGTAGAATCCCCTTAAAGATTGTAAATTGAGCCACTCTTTTTGAAAGCATATTGGTTGTATAAATACGGATTTACCACGTTGTATATACTCTTTAAATTTTGTACAGTGGAATCTCATCCTAAAGAATGAAAATTAAGCAAGTCTTGAAAAGGAAGGTATATACGATGAGTGGTAAATCCACATTTATACGATCAACATGCTTTATTCAATTAATTATGCACTATAGATGTAGAAATCCAGCGAAATACAGCAAGAAAGTGCAATCGATACTTGCGTCATTATGTTTTATAAACATAGAGTTTCCTAATAGAACTTACGCTCTTTTCATAAAATTAGCAAATGCAATCTTACTGCTAATTGCTACTGTGACGTTTTTTTTTCTTCGAAAAAAGATAACTTTCAATTGCGAACTTGAATTCTATCTTTCTTGACAAGAATACATTATCTGTATCGTGTAGAAATGGAGCATTGTTGCCGACTAAACAAAAAAAAAAAAGAAGAAGAAGAGAACAACCAGCTTCATTCATAAAATAAACTAATAAAAAAGGAAATAATTAAAAATAATAAAATTTTTATTCATTAGTTACAAAAATAGAAAAGAGAGAAACGTGAGAAGAGAGCGATTTCAGTTTCAAGCATTTTCGAGCATCGAGTTCTAAAGAGGATTAATTCGGCACTGTTCGTACGCTATGTTATACCTAATTCAAGGCATACCTCTCGCTTATGTACACAGTATTCTGCTGATGCTACTTCCGCGTCTCTCGCGTCAAAATCTTGAAAATCGAAGATCAGCTCGCGGTTATTCCGGCCGTTGGGAACCATCGCTACGGCGCTCTCTCTCTCTCTCTCTCTCTCTCTCTCTCTCTCTCTGTTTTTGCAGGGCATGCACGTGTCAGGAATTACGCCGGTCGCATGTTTGTGATACACGATGCGCTCAATTGCATATTGCACATGACGGCAACGGCGTACCTACCGCCGTTTCCGCCGTTGCCACATTCGCTTGTGTCAGTAACTCGCAGCTAGGCGCCGATCGAGATGACATCGCTCGGTTTTATTATTCTGGGATGACGTTCCAGAATCGGCCCGGCTGGCCGCCAGGCGACCTTCTTTGTTTGAACAACTAAACGTCCCGATCAGCCTCAGAGGCAATAGTCGCTCCAAGCTCTCGTTAATTAAGCGTTCTGTTCACAACAGAATCAATTCTGCAAGTCTGATAAGGTACCTCGGAACCACTATAAAGTGTACGGAAAAGGAATTTCTATTTAGCTCTGAATGCAACGTTAAGTCCAGTTTTGGATTTCTGATGAGAACTGCGATTATTTTATATAAAATTCGTTTCCGATATCAATTACAGTGACAATCAGTGACAATTGCACTAATGACAATTGCACAATTATCCTGTCAGTGCTCCAAATGAAAAAAAAAAAGTTTTTATTTAGATGTGTTAAAAAAGTGCATTTATTCTATCGATTTATGCAATTATAAATAAAATTGTAAAATAATCTCTTTTTTTATTCGTATAATTAATTGATTATAATTAATTATTTAACAGGATATACATATAATACGTATTTAATTAATGTACAAATGAGACCGATTGTAATTCAAATTCTTTGTATATATCTATCGATTATATTTCTAAACAATATTAAGTGAAAATCAAGATTGAATAATCAAGACCGGTATACAGTTTATTTAAATTGGAAATTATATAAATTCGCAAGAATGTTATTAGACAAAGAACCGCCTTGACCGAATATAATATTTTTCACTCATTAGATATATTTTTAAATGTATTGTTTGTATGTACATGAAAAGATCGATTTATAAATATTAAAAATTTAGCTATTAATAAATCTGAAAATAATTTGGTTGAATCTAAAATATATATGTTAATCTGAAAATAATTTGAATGTAAAATACATGATGATTCAACCAAATTATTTTTACATTTATTAAGTTGTTCAGCAATATTTTATTGGCTCAAAATTATATACAAAATATATTTACGAAATTTTCGACTATCGATGTAAAAATTTAAAGTTTTCCTAAAAATTCATTTTTTTAAAGTGCCTGTGATTCTTGTTATCGAGTTATATATGCGAATTAAATAAAAAAAACATTCTAATTTTGATTGATCATAATTCCGTTAAAAATCATCGTATCGCAATTAAATAATTGCTAATTTTTAAAATGTAAAATATATATAAATTTAAATTAAAAATATAACATTATTGTCCTTATATATAATCATTCATTGCACAGTGGTTAAAAGAAAAGTAATATCACATTTTTACTCAAATGTATAATATAATATATTCCTTTTTATATATATTCTGATATATATTCTATTTTTTAAAAATTGTACTCAAAAGAGCAATGTTTTAGCTTTAAAAATCTGTTTTTTAACTAGCGGTACAATGATTTTTAACGGAATTATGAGCAATCAAAGTTAGAATGTTTTTTTTTACCTCGCGAATAACTGAAGAATAAAAAATCGTAGGAACATTTTTAAAAAACGAATTTTGTAGGAAAAACTTCAAGTTGTTTTGTAGGGAAAACTCCAAGACAAACCCATAAAATGAAAAGAAAAATTTCCCTTTTTTCAGCTCATAATTTTTTACATGTAAAAATGACCAAACTCACATAAATTCCAAAATTATAGTAACTTTTTTGAAAGAAATTTCAAGCTTCAAAACTCTTTTTTAAATTTAAATTTCGTTCATTTTTTATGAAGCTATATATACAATTTTGAGCTAACAAAATACTGTGAAATTTCCTGAACAATCTAATATATCCTAAATTTTTAGAAATTCCAGCAAAATTGTTCTTTCATCGTGTAGTCATACTTTATTGAATTCTCTTGTTTTTTTTTTTTTTAAATAATAGAAAATGGGCAAAATTCTGCGAAAAAGTACAATATATGTGTGAATATTGTCCAGCTATGGATAACAATCCTTCGAATGGAAGTACGATCGATCGCATTGATATACGCAAATTTTCCTCGTTAAATGTGATGTGTTCATATACGACATGTGTTCGATGCAATTCATTTATTGTAATACGTTTATCTTATTGATGTTAAGCTCAAGTCATTTATTAAGCGACCCGTATGACGATCTTGTTTCTAGTTCTAGATACCTTTGAACTTGTTGTTTCTGTTCGGTTAGAGGAATCTTTTGTTCTATTAAGTGACATGATAATATTGAAAACGTCGTCCTAATAGACTGTCGATAAACCTTTTAAAATAAAATTATAAAAACCATGTAGCAAAAACCGTATGATAGTAGCTATAAATGCCGTGAAACACTTTCCTTTAGATTTTTTCATTCCAAATAATACACGTATCGCATAGATAAGAAATGAAGCGGTTGCGTTATCAAATAACATGAAGACGATTGTCTTCGTATAGTCATCTTAAAAATAATTGATAAAAATTATAGATTCTCCTCCGATTTAACCAAATCGCTAATTAAAAGATAGAGATCATAGAACAAAGGTCGACATTTCCAAAGGGGAGAAGATAAAGGCTGGAAAGTAATGAGTCGATGACCGGGTAAAGAGTGCGTTACTACGTGATCAGTGCGTAATTAACATCATTATGCGGAGTTCGATTTTACAGAGGCATGATATATTTATATCACTTCGCGTACCTCTAATTAATTGATAGAAGCATCAATAATAAAGCGGAAAAACCGCAAAACTCGAGTATAAATTAATTTCTCCCTCTATCCCATAATTGATTACCGTCTAGCGAATGCGGGGCAGATCCCGCGGTGTTCATGACACACAGCTGCAAGGGTGGTTGAAGAGTCACCGAGGTAGTTACATGTCCGTCCCACGCGCACGTTAATCGACGCTAACACTGCTAACAGGACAACTTACCCTCAGACAAAAGTAGATTCCAGCTACCGCCGCGACGTCATACTACGGTGACGACACTTCGCATCTTCGACTTGTCGAACACCTCGTCCTCTTGGGCGGGTTGTGGAGCGGAAGTGTTTCAGGAACGATGGACCACACGGATCACCACTCTGGTCCTCGCACTTGGTCAACGGTACGCCACGGTACCACCTCGTCCAAGGTTCCACCTCGAATATCGACTCTGTCGGGTTGTCTGATTACTGACTCACCGTCACCGTTGCATCCTTCACACTGCATTCGTTACGAGGCACTCTTCGAATACCGTTGAGAGGAAATCGATCGCGAATGCATTGCCTGTACGCAGGTGATCCCCCGATGACTAATCAGACAGGATTGGAGTAAACGCACTGAATGGATCCACAACGCGCACTGCAACTCAATGCAACTGGACGCAGAGAGAGAGCGGATCTCTCCGCGACCTCACCACTACGATCAGCTGTCGAGCTGTGCTCGACACCACTTCCACCTACGACGAAATGAGCCGAGCTCGAGAGCGGCAGAGTCCAGGGACGAACTTAGTGACGGTACCCTTAGCTTTCCAACTTCTTTGTCGTCGGTTATTACGAGGCCACGCGAACGAGGAAATTCATTCGTTTAATCGTAATGTCAGTAGCACGCTTAGATATTTTTCTCTCTTACTCTTAAAAATTTGTTGGTGAGTTTGTCATAAAAAAGTCACGGAAAAGTGGTACACAAATAAGAAAAATCATAAATCACATGAAGCATGAAAAGTACTGAAGATATTTTAATCGAGCGATTAACTTTTTTCTTTAATCTCGCAACTAAACTTATAAAAAATTTTCTGATTCATATCTTTTAACACATAGTTTGCCGATGTTTTACACAGATTATCTTTTTTTAGAGAAATAAATTTTTAAGTTTTTCTTGTCGTCCTCCAGGCTTTTTATTCGATCTCGAGAATATTTATTTCACTTTAATAGATTTTACGTCTTACTTATCGATATCATGCGTTAAAGTCAAGGACAGTCCTTGTCCTGCCTGGTGTTAAAACATTCTTGATAAATATTGAACTTTAGAACGGTGAAACTTTATCGCTAACAATTAATTTAATTCTAGCGGTTACGTTATCGTAACATAGCTGGTAACTTGACTACGTGTTAAAGCAATTAAATTTACTGTTGCCAGTTTCAAAAGTCTTCGTTGCTTGTTTAATCATGAATCCAATATATCAGCTTGCAATATTATAATAAGTGCTAGTTTCGATATTAATCACGTGCACAGTGTTGCTTCTACGAATTTCTTCTTGTAAGAGAAAACGTGCCTTTAAAGTTATTCCTACAACGTTTCATAGTAACTAGGATAATTCAAAATAATGACACACGCGAGTTTAAAGCAAATTATCTATTGTTTGCTCATGTAATTATCTTCTGCGTAAGAAAAATAATAATTGTCTTAATTGTTGAAGATATAAGCAATCAAAAATTAATTTCATCAAATATAAAATGTTTAATGCCCATTTCCACCAATGTAGATTAACTTTAATCTCTAAATTTCAACTTATTCTTCTAATCTTTAGAATTAGAAAAAGACGAAGAGTAAGTTGAACCGAGGTTTAAAAGTTAATCTGCATTGGTGGAAACGGGCATAAGTGACAAAAAAAAAAGATTACAATGTCCAATGTATCGCTGGATTTATTAAAATAAAAAAATGAGATTCGAGGGCAGCAAATAACTATTCGACGATTTGTCGTGTCACATAAGAAATTTCTTCTTATTTCTTCTCTCTATCTCTTTAAAGACATTTGGAGAGGGTGCCTCTTTCTCGTTGTACAACGTTGATCATCGCGCATGTACAACAAAGCGAGGTCGTGCCATACTGGCGATATTCCTATGTACGTTTACGCGAATATCGACCTTAGAGGTAGCACGACGGAATACTGTAGGAAAGTATGACGAAGAGCGCAGGCGAATCGAGTGAAATGATGATAGAACATGGGAGAGGGAACTGCAATTCCTCGTACGAGCGAGGAGGAAAGGAAGGAACGAAGGAGAAAGGAAAATGAGCTACCACATGCCGTAGGTCGATACTCCAGCACTGAATCCGTTGGTGGTATTTATTAAGTACAGTTGCACTGGTGTAAGTACGTTCATACCCGAAGATGTTTGCTTGGAATTCACAAGTGAGATAAAGAAATACAACCCGTTCGTAAAAGAGAGATATGCAAAGACTAAGTGCTGAAGTTCATTCGGCGGACACCTGCACTTGTGAATGACGATCAAAGTTTGGATTTTGACGCAAGTGTCATCTTGCCACATCGTGATTCATTACGTTGTTTATTAGAATACGTAGATAACGTTCCTTTATTAATAATTAGGGTTTCATTGTTCGTATATTCAGTTTGGCGAACATTTTGAAAGCATCGTGAGCAACTAAACAATGATCTCCGCAAGGAAATGCAGAATATGTAATCTGACAGGATGTGTAATAGGATTTAGCGGATTTCCCATATTTCCATTCATTCTATTCCGAACGTTTGAATTAATTTGCAGAAATCGTTTTCTCTTTATGATTTGAGGATCGTCGCGGTTTGAATAATTTTGATTTTTGTCAAGAAAAACCTATTAGGGTCTAATAAGTCTACTCTGGCAGATCAAAGAACTAGAAAATGCGGAGTATACTTGGGATTTTATAACGATTTCTTTTCCTTGTGAAACATAAATAGGAATTAACGTCAACAGCGAAAATCGCTAATGATATTTTCAGGAAGTAAAAAGTGGATTGTTCTGGTAAAAGAAAAATATAAGATCTGCCAGAGCACAGCTTATTCGTTCAACTCGTGTAGTCCCGGGATTTTATTGCGATACTATATACGTGGACATTCGAACTTCGGATTTATATCGAATGATTAATTGATGTAGATTGATTTTTGGATACATGATTTTTATATCGTTCTCCATTACGCAGAACATTCTATATTTTAGATTTCCGGCGAACTTTGCACTTGTTTAAGAAAAACGTTCTATGGCCTCCTTGAATCTATCGTCATTACTGTTGTCGACTGATGAAAGACAGTGAAGCACGTGATTTTTAAATTAGCGATTTTCTCAAATTTGATAACAAATCTGCATTAACGAACTTTCCTGCTCGGGGGGAGATAAAGCTATGAAACTGTAATCTACTTTAACAAATGGTAGGCATTATACATATTTTTATAAAACTATTTGTATTAAAACTATTATCATCTGGATTTCACTTCGCGATCTTTCTTACTAAAGTTTTTCTGTAAAATTGCAATAATCTTTTATATAACTTTGTTTCTAATTTTTATATCAGGAAAATACAGTTTTCATGATAAGAAAAAAAAACCTGAAAGGAAATGATAAATGTGCACATCGCAGATAAAAAAACATTGCAATCGATTTCTTATGTTGCTTGTTAAGGGGATCCGTAAATTATGCAAATTCTTTTTATTCACAAATAGGTATTAGCTCAAGGATCCTTCGAGCGAGCCAATAAAGCTATCTTGCGCGAATATCAGACATACGTTAAGAGGTGCTTCTTGATAAGAATGACAAACATATGTGTCAAGATAATCAATATTCCTGTGTTATAACAATACCTTATATATATATATATA
>NW_017259196.1:1383804-1390343 GCF_001594045.1 Atta colombica
GATGGATCATCGATTAAATGATGAAAGTATTTTGTAAAAAAAGTACATAATTTCTTCAAAATTTATAATGTTTGCAAGACGTTGCAGTTAAGAGATAAAACAACTAAACGAATTAAAATATTAAAATATTAAACACAATTAAACAAATTAAAATATTCCACAAAATATATATTAACAAAATATATATATATTTCTTTTAAGTCATGAATCGTCACAGTACGAAATATGGATTCTGAAAAGAAGTTTTCGTGATATTTCTTTCTGCTTGTGCTATTAAAATTATACGCATCAAAGACTATTCTCTGTGAATGTCTCTTTCAAGAACTCGATAATGGGCATTTCTGGAAGTATGGCGAACGCAAGTAATGATACTGGAATGCGAGTAATAGCGTGATTGCATGTGACGCGATGACTCATAAATTGACTCTCAATCATACGTTATTAATTCCTTATTTTTCCTTCCTTATTTTTCGCGAGTTAAGAAAACTCGGAACGATTATGAACGCGGGGAGATCAAAGTTCATGTGATCCTCTCCCTCTCTCTTATCATCTAGTACACGTTTCCGCCACTGATCCCAGGAAACGTCATCGTCTGTTGTTGCTGGTGCACGTGCACTCGCAGCAGCGATATCTCTATTCTGATTTCATGACCTCAATCTGGCGCTGCATATTTGTTACGCCTAGTATATCTCGTCTTTGTCCGCAGCAGAAATCGCGAGGCGATTACATTGGCCGAGATAGTAGACAGGTTTTCCACGTTTACGCCGAATGCGTTTCGAAAGCATCGATTTGCTCGCATAAAACGGGCAATGCATTTGCGTGGGTGCCACAGAGTGAAGATGATATCGCGATAATTACAGGCAGATGTATGGCGAGCTTTACGTAATCGAACCCTCCGCTTCTGACCGTTTATTATTAGAAGTCACGCGCGCACAAAAATTCTCGTCGGAATATCGAGTCTATGCGTTACACTAATACGTGTCTACATGTTACACGTAATACGAGTAGTATGAAAATATATAGCATCATACATTGAACCCGCTGCGACCAGTTCTCCAGGAATTAACTTGGATATTCAAGCTGCGAATACGCGATGTGGCAATAAAGTTCGATGAAAAATGTTATGAGAAAATAAACACCACTTAATTAATAATATATAAATAACCTTTATATATTATTAATTAATCTGTAATTTTTTTCAATTCTTAACATATTGCCTTACAACCTCTTTATTATAATATCATTAATTTAGTGGTATTTATTTTCTTATAATATTTATCGAACTTCATTACCATTCCACGTACTATATCATTTATTCTAGTTTTAAATTATCTTAGCTAATATTATATACAAATCACTTTAATACTTTAAATCCTTTAAAGTAATCTCTCTTTATAGACACAATATATTTCTGACAACGTCATACAGCTTGCGGAAACTCTGTGAAAAGTTATCTTTGAATATCGCTTTAAATCTTAGTTTATTACACAGTTATGATTCAAAACGGCAATTCCTGTTCCTGAGTCAACGTTGCATCACCAATTTTGAATCATTCTTCCCATCTACATCTATTCCCTCGATCTTTCTCTCACAGACTTCGTTTTGTTCCCTAAACTAATAATAAGGAGCCAATGAAAAAGATTGATTTGATTTATAAACACTTTGGGTAAAAACGTATGACAAGAACGACAAGACTCAAGGCAATAATCCAGATGATTTTCATAATTTCCGCAAGCGAATGTTGTCAGAAGTGTATTCTCTCTAGGAGATTATTTTAAAGAACAATAGGTCATTGTATATTAATTTAGAGTTCTGGAAATTGTATAATACACAAGAAATATTATAATATAAAGAACCGCCTTGATCGAATAATGGCATTTTTTCATTCATGTATGTTTAATCTAATCGGTCGATTTTTATTTAAGAAAATTGTAAGGGCATAAAACACATATATTAATATTTACGTTTTAAATAAACATATATATACATATGAAAGTTGTGTTCATAACATTCTGTTTTTATTGAGCAACACATTTTTATAGATTATTTATTTCATTTGATATTAATTTTATTGTTATAAAACAATTTTTTTTAATAATATCAAAAATCTCTTTATATAAACTAATTTTAAATATTAAAAATGATTTATGCAAAGTTTCATTAAAATTCACCAATTAGTTTACAATAAATAAATATTTTATTTATTTATTAAATAATTAATGTCTACACCTCAATGTAACTCTCTTTACATAAATATTTTTGAATTCCTGAAATATTTATATAAAAGATTGAGATTTTTATCATTATTTTATAACATTTATATATTTTTTTATTAGAATACAAATTTAAAAAATATTACTTTTTATTGAAATAACTTTTGATCCAGCTGATCAACTGTCTCTAATTTTTTTGTATTATTTTTAATTGCTAAATTGCAATTTAGAATAATCTGTAATTTTTTCAAGTAATTCTTAACATATTGCACAACTTCCTTAATATCATTAATTTAGTGACGTTTATTTTCTCATAATATTCACCGAACTTCATACTATGTAGTATATCATTTTTTTCTGGTTTTAAATTATCTTAGTTAATATTACATATAAATCACTTTAATACTTTAAATTAAAAATAAGTAATGTTAATCGAGGTTTATTTTTCTTTTTTCTTTCATCTTTCCTAAAGAACTAACTCCCAAGGGCGTGGTACGTATCTTCATCCTTGATGCATAAAATATCTTAGACGATGTGCATGCTTGGCGAAGTTGACTCGCAAGATGCTACAAGATTGCCACGTACCGTAAAGTCTTGTCCGCTGTTCAGAAGCGGAGAAATTATTGTAATAAGCGCAAACTAGCGACCGTAATACGTCAAATGCAGGAGAATGAAGAGAAATGAGAAAGAATCGCGATAACGCTTCTCGTTCGTTAAACCTCCTACTTGAGCCTATTTTTGATATTTCTCAGAACAGTTAATTGGCAAATGGCATTAATCAAAGAGAAGGCTAGAAGATTACTGTGAACGATTTCATAAAATGTGAGTGTTTCTTCTATCTTCTCCGTTTGAAAATACAAGATGTCGCTAAGAAAAAGAAAGAGCATGTAGCAAACCAGCGCTCCGTAATCTTCAATAAGAATTATTTTCAAAGGACCATTTTTAAAAATAAAAAATAAAATTTTGAGGATTACATAATGTTTATTTCGTTTGCATAAAATCGAAAATGATTTTGTATTTTCGATTATGAGTCGACAAGTTGTAAAAAAATTCAGAGGTGCGCCACAAATTGCGCATCATTGCAATAAACTATCATTTCTGCAGCTCGAATTAGAATTGAATAAGGCACTTAATTCGAGTGATTATTCGTTTTTTTCTTCTCAATACCTTTAACACGACATTGTCGTGTCAGCGCACTTTCAGAGAAGTGCGACGCACATGCATCTCGAATGCAAATTTTTTCGGGATTACTTCTGTTCTCCGTAATTGGCTGAGAAAATTACGAAGGAACGCGATAGGTATCCCCATAATTACTGCCTAATCGAGTAACTCGCGGCACAAGAGCGAAGGTTCGAATTTGCTGCGCAAAGAAGCAACGCCTTTATACCGAGAAAGTGCAGCCGGAACCATTTTTCTCAACCCTCTCACCGCACAACCCCGCCACTTCACTCCTTCTATTTAGATGCCCTTCTCTCCATTTCTCTTCCTTCTCGCGCTTCTTCTTTGAATTGCAGGCCGAGATGCACACAAACCTGTCATTGTTAGAATATTATAAAGAGTTAAATAAAGGGAGACGCACATAACGAAATTCTAAATAGATATTTTCTTTCGATAGAAGAATAATTACTAATTTATATTCGCTTGTTCATCATTCGCATATAAATTTTATATGATAACCTCAATATAAAATATAATCAATGTAAATATAGAATATCAATGTAAATATAGAATAATGTATTATATGTAAGCAATAAGAGGAAAGCCCTCTATTGAGATAGACGCTTAATATAAGAGTCTGCTAAACTAATAAACGCTATCTATTGGTTCCACCATGAATTTATTACTTTTTGATTGAAAACTGTTTAGTAGAAAATTCATTATTAGATCATGTCTGTAATTATTATAATACAAGATTTTGGATGTCTTCAAGTTTCATTGAGCATTTAAACCTTGTATTTAATAAAGAAATATTTGGCAATAATTCTTTATGCAGTGATAGAGTAAGGTCGTACTAATAGAAACATACGGGATATGTTGAATGTTTAATTACAGAAATTAAATTTGATGATCGTAAAATCATAAGGCGTGAAAATCATAATATGAAATACTCAGGATATTTCTATATAAAATATACTTATATGAAATAACTTCTATATCAGTGAAAATCATTACTAAGTATATAAATGTTACTGTACAATAATAAAAAAGACAATCAAAATGAACATTGAGTACTTATATCTACGATGTTTGTTTCTAACTACTTAAAAACGAGTTCTGGATATAATTTATTGCATGGTTTTTTTCTCGCACGCTGTTTGTTTATATTTTAGAAACATTAAATAAAGTTTTCTAATTGCAATACTGATATATTTTGAGTTTTACTATCAATTTCTCGGAGTATCTCATGCTCTTATTAATTTTTTGACTTTGCGATTTACTCACTTTTTACATTTCTTTAATTTTCAAAAAAAATTTTCAAAAAGGAATTTAAATTAAATTTTATGTAACGTTTTAAAGCTTATTAAATTCCTTTCAAAATGACCTATTATTTTTTTAAATTCTGCCTATTGACTTCTATTTATCCAAAATGAACTCGGTATCTCAATAGAAGCCTTTCCTCTAATATAACAAATAGCAGACAATGTTTTTAAAATATATTTTTAGAACATTGTCTATTTTTAAATACAATTTAATGATATTAAAATTTTATTTTCAATATTTATTTAATATTTTTAAATAAATATGTGAAAAATATATTTTAAAAAGATTGTCTGTTAACTGAAATATTAATGCATTAATCATATTTTTATTCTCAATTCCAAGAAATGTAAAGATTCATAGAAACCTAGAAAAAAGAAGGCTGCAATTTTCTTCATTGATCGCCTATCGTGGATATTTATGTAATAAAACGTACATATGTATACGCGATTCTTTCTTGCTTTTCCTCTCGTTGTTCCCAATATAAATCGTTAATTTCCGCAAATGAATTGCCGTCGATCACATAATTTACAAGAACACCCGGTTTAATTTCGACTAGTCCGTTTTTTCGTTACACCGTATATCATATGCGCGTGATTATTAATTAACTGTCGAAAGCTGATCCAAATATAGATACATAGCTAGGAGGCATTTTATTAATTCATAAATAACACTATGAATTATAAATGTCCACCAGGGAAATTGCTTGAAGAGACACTTTCAGACAAGCGTACTGCGATGCTAATCGTATTACGAAAAGATATTTCCGTTATCGATTTTTTGTCGAGCTGTTCTCTTTCCAATTGCATCATAATCGAATTATGTTTCGATGTAAGAATGAAAATAAATCTATAATTTAATAGGATCTTAAAGAAAATCTCACAAAATGTAAATTTATTTTATCCTCGCGCTGAGTTATTCAACTACGAATTTCATATTTTATGAAAAATAATGTAAAATCTACTTACGATTTTTTTGGAGACGCAAGAAATTCGAACATTCATTTTCGAATTATCCTGAATATTCGATCATTATTAATCTGCATCTCGACAAGATATGTCTATAGAGTTTGTTTTTTGTGACTAATTGTATACTTTTGGAATTTAAAGATAGATACATATTTAATATTTGGAAACGAAAAAAAGAGTTCTAATTTAGTGCAGGAATGAAAAACAGACCTTACCACATAATGCATCATATAATACGCATTGCACACGAAAAATTTATTTAATTTAAATCTTAATTATTTCTTTGAATAGCATTAAGTAAACATAAACGTAGTAAATAAATATTTACTCAACAAAAAAATTATAGTTAAATAAAATGAATGATTTTGTGTTACATAAATAAATATAATGTAAATATTAGTAAATATTTACTTAGAAATATTCAAACAAGTATGTATTAAAATTTAATTTTTTTTTTCAATGCACTCGATATAATCGTACTCGGTGCAGCCGCACTTATTGTAACACTTAACTCGAGAAAGGAGAGTGTTCTCCATTTCAAAGAATTGTAGTGAATTTTTAGACGCACTAGTGCATATTAAAGCTGTTGTATATCGATTTAATTTGTGTGAAAGTAACATGCAAATATTTCGAATTATAGAATACAGAATATTTAACAACCCAATAAAATATTAAGAATTTCATGCTTTACTTTGTTTTTATATTTATTTTGTTTTTATATTAAATATATTTTTATGTCAATTTATATACGACAGTCTTAACGTGCACCATTGCTCATTGAGTGCATCTAGTCAAATTTACTATCCAAATAGCAAACAGTATTTATAAAATATTTACAAAATATTTTTAAATATTTATAAGATTTATTTTTAATATTTTG
>NW_017259196.1:1390443-1409484 GCF_001594045.1 Atta colombica
AATAAAGCTTTATGTAAAATATTTGTATAAAATATTTGTATAACATTTCAAAAAATAAACAGTAATAAATATTTATCATAAGTATTCTATGCTGTCTAAGGTATTAGAATAACATACAAAGATTGTGGAGGTAATAAATTAAAATCTAATTTAAATTTTTTATTTTCAATTATAATTATTTCTCAAAAAATACATATATGACTTCGAGATTACGTAAGTGAAATTCTTAGAAATTCTTATTATTTCATAGAAATCCAGACAGAAAATATAAAATGAATATTACGTCGTAAATGCAATAATATATGTACGCATATGTTTATTCAAAACATCTGTATGATAATACAGCATGAATTTAATATTACATTATTAGAAATCCGAGAACTGAAAGTGGATGTACCTTTTAAATAGAATCTGTTTACTGGCGCCTCTATGTGCACGAAGCGTGCACATTGAACTACGTAGCCACAGATGCATTTTCGCAGATGCTATTCCGTGTTATATATTATTTGGTTCTATAAGACTTGCATATGTATGTTTTCGAGGCAATGTATATTGATTGAGAGAAATAAATATTTTATACAATTTATTTATTTCAAAAGAGAGTAGGAGTTAAAATGATATAAAGTAGAAATTACTGATTGACATTATTTTATCAATATAACCAAGTGAAATTAATCTATAGAAATGGAATATTTGGTGTGGGATTTTCACAAAACGAAAAACTAATAATAAAGAAAGGCCACTAAGGACATAACCATAGTTATTATTAGCGCTAGCAATAATTGTAGTTTGCTCTCAGTGGCCTTTTTTCATTACTAGTTTTTTATTTTTTTAATTATTTATTTTAAATATTGAGAGTCTGAAATTATTTCGTTCTGTTCAAATTTCACAAAGCTTTACATTTTTCAAACAAAAAAACCGTAGGTGCGTGAACTGTACGCGCCGTGCCGTTACATACACAAGTTGCAAAGGTCATCGCGCTATCATTTACGCAGCAACGTTCAGACAAGTGGTAATGCAAGACGCGCTTTACGTATCATTACATTACTTTCTACTTGATGATGTCTTCTTATTAATATTTTACAAATATCGCTTCCTTTCATGATTTCACTTTTACACTAACATCTGTATCGCGGCGACAGTAATTTATTCGAGTAGATACTTCGTGTGATTTATTCATTAAAAAACGAGAACCAAAACGAATAAAACGGGAAGTATAAATGAATATTATTTGTATGTAATGATACATTCAATTATAATCTACAGGAATCTCTGTATGAGAATAGATTATGATTATTATCTCTATATAATAATACTCGGTTTCAGATATATTTCATATTAACAAATCTCGTAATAATAAATTCTGTGATTTGAATTTTTGTTAGATCGAATGTAATTTGATTACTATTATTGAATTGTAAACACAAAATAATATATTGTATGTACTTGTTAAGTGATTCGAACAACGGAAAGATTTTTTTATGTTTTATTTAATCCATGAATAAACAGTTTTTTATAGTGCGAATCGTGAAGCTTATACGGTTTATGTGCATGTATATTGAAATTATCATATAAATATATACAGTGAGTGCAAAAAATATTCGTATAAAGAAAATATTTTTTAAAAAATCTTTATTTTTAAAAAATAAATATCATCCAGCGAGAAATGAATTATCGAATTGATGTCGAATCGATATCGATACAATGATTTCAACATCAATTTCGATGTCGATTTGATAATCATTTTTTACTGGGTAATTAACAATTTTTTCATAAAGAATAAAATAGACTGTATGTTTCTTAAAATTATATACACCAAAAAGATGTATATTAATTATAGAAAATAATCATCTGAAAAATAAACGAAAATTAAAAATTATATTGTTTGAATGTTCAAAAAGTATTCATAGAGTCGAGAAATTTAGCTTCTAAAATCAGGAATGCGAAGCTCGTTTGCTTATGTTAAAACAGAATATATTTCATTATAAAATTGCTAATTAATGTTTATTTTTTACAAATAAGACTTTTTTTTATAAAAAATTTTCTTTTACGAATATTTTTTTATAATATTTGCTCTCACTGTATATTGTATTTTTGATGCATACGCGATCGTAATTCCATTTTTTTTTTGCAAGTGTTACAAATACAGAAGATTCTGAGAAAAAAGAAAGGAATTTGAGAAGCATCAGACAGATGCCACGATTTCGCTGCTGAATTGCATCAGTAAATCTTGATATTTTTCTCTTTTCTTCTTTATCTTTTCTTAATGGATTTCTGACCCACAAATCATCTATCAAAGATAGGTCACAGTAACATGAATACCCTGTTGATGGCTATTGAAAACACCAGGTAGAAACCTAGCTATGGGAAATCCATATGAATGTTCATATGAATGGGGGACTTTCCATGGGAATGAGTTAAAAATCTACGTCCTATGTGGATTCCTATATAAGAAATCATGTGGTTTTTTTATGTAAGAAATGAATTGGACTCAAGCCGATACTGATTCAATATTCGAAAAACAATATTATTTACATTTAAAACTTATACATTTTATTCCTAACACGTTTGTAATAATTTTATCTGAAATTAACTATTAATTAGTTTTGAAAAACACACTTTATAAGATTCCTACATGCTACACTACTTCTTCAATTAATAAGTGTGTTATTTATTAATTATTGTCTATTTAAGTTATAACCAGCGTACACAATTATACAGAGTATCCTATAATTTGCAGTTCAAAATACTATAGCAAGAATATTTTCGAAAAATTAAATAAAAAAATTATAAAGGATGTATATTATACACAATATTATGTATTACATATTTTCATACACTATATTTTTCTATATATGAATTTTTAATATTCTATTTCCATGGAAACCATATATAGGACATTCAAAATTTGTTAAATCTACATGAAAATTTTCAATAAGGCATTCAAATGTTTACAATTTTAATTTAAGCTAATGAAGCTATAAATATTATGGCTATAACAAACATGTCTGAGCTCTAATGCCTATTCTCTACAATTGTGTAAGCGATTAAGCGTTTTTTTTAACTTCTCAATGAGCAAATGTTTAAAATCGATGCATAAGATAACTTTAAAAGATTTTCTGTAAAAAAGTTCTTTAAGAAACACTTTATAAAATATTTATTCATAAAAAATACTGAAAAATATCTTAAATCTTCGGTTATTATACAAGTTATTACTGTCAACCGAAAAAAACTAACAATAAGAAAAATTGCAGAGTGGATTAGAGAAATATTGTCATCCGTTATGTTGATTTCAAAAACTGAATCAATCTTATTGATCTCTATATATCAAAATCATCCATTTATGATAACATTGCAGTTTTTAAAGAAATCGATTATACTTGTTGACCTTAAACATGTAGGGTAACTGTCCCTATTAATGTGCCTTTTAGCTAATTTGCTTATTACTGAATTAGTTATAAAATATTGTAGCTTTAATTTTATCTACTTGCAATCAATATCAATTTTTCAAGTACTTCTTTTTGTCATAATATTTCTTTAATCTAAAGAATGTTAATACTTTATAATGCTTTTGACAAAAATAGAAAACGTGTTTTTATCCCTATTAATGAGTCTTCTAAGCGGCGATGCTCCCAATTTGTGTGTCTATCCACATTTGACTCATTTTAACATATAGTTACTAAAACTGATAATAATAATAAAGTTAAGCTAATTGTTTATGTTAATATTACATAAATCATTATTTCACTTACTTATTTCACTACATTATTTCACTTTATTTCAAAATACACTCATAACACAACGTTATCAGCTTCAATATAGGGCACATTAATAGGAACAAGCTTAAAATCTTGCGGTACGTATTACTGAATTCATACATAAATTCCTCATATCTTTCGAAAAATATTTAAAATATTTTAATGTTCAAAAAATAAAATATTATCTTTGTGCTAGTTTTCTTTATGACTTATCGAAATACAAAAACACACTACAGATACAGTAACTGGGTTATTCTATGATTCACAATTTTGAAATTCTCGAGATCTTTAAAATTGTCAATAGTACATGTTTAAGGTCAATATATAAAATCGATTTTTTTAAACTGTAATCACAAATGGATGATTTCGTAATAAGATCGTTGATTGTTCGATTTTTTAAAACAATATTATAATGGAAGGTACAGTACTTCTTTATTTTACGCTGCTTAATTTTTCTTATTGCATATTCTTCTTATCGTTAGTTTTTTTTCAGTTAACAGTAATAACTTGTACAATGATCATTTACGATATTATTATTTAACGTTAAAAATGATTTAATAATAAATCGATATGTTTATTTTTAATTATTGTATTTGATTTTATTATTAAAAATTTTCAATTGAGAACACATAAGAATCATCGTTGACTCGTTAGTCATTGATTTTACATATATTTTAAAGAAAATATTTTAAAGTTATCTATGCATCGATTTTAGACATTGTGCTCATTGGGTTATTGTTAAAGAAAAACTGTTCAATCACGAATCGAATATTCTCTGCTAGAATGAATTAAACTCATTAAATGGTTAACTCCGAAATTATACTGCAGGTATCTACAATTCCCTAGTTAATCGTTTTTGTAAGCCTTTGATGCTTCCCCAAAAAAATCCTCAATTCGATTAAATAAAACTGGTTTGCAATGAGATTTCTCCAATTTGCAGATCTATTAGAAACTACAGGTGCAGATAATCGAGTTGACGCTATCGAGTCTTATGTTATACAATCTATTCGATAATTGTGTACGTGGGAACGTTCTCCACATTTTCGCTCGCTCCAAAAAACGGATCCGGGAATTTGAGTCGGATTTTAACCTGGTGAAAAATACTCTGCGCGCTCGTTGTTTTAATTTGCGCGTCAACGCGGGGAATTAAAGGCCGCACAATAAACAATGACGTTATCGCGAGCGAGCGAGCGAGCGAGCGAGAGAGAGAGAGAGAGAGAGAGAGAGAGAGAGAGAGAGAGAGAGAGAGAGAGAGAGAGTGGGAGCAGGTCGGAGAGTACAGTGCCGCGATGTGGGACAGTTGTGATGAGAGCGAGTGCAGGGAGTTGAATTCGACGAGGACGACGACTGATCGCACGAGGCTCGAGATGTTCGAGCCCACGGAGCAGGGAAAGGTGAGCGGATGCTCCGTTTCTTTCTTCCGGAAGCGAAGGTCGCGAGGCCGACAGGGAATGATGCACCGCCGGGCATCGAGGAACATTCGTGCTTCTCGTACAATCGCCAGAGGATGACGTTCGTCGACGTGCACCCACCCACATATACGCATCGCGTGATTCATAAGCACGGGAAATTTGACGTTCCACTATGCGGCAACGGTGTCCTCGACCGATCGACCGTGATCGAGAATACCCGGTGTTCGATCGGGGCTCTTCAATGTTTTTTTGATTTGGACTTGGAGGTTAGGTGTCTCGCGGAGATCAACGCGCACGTCCCGCAATCCTCGGTCTCGCAGGAGAAATCGCGCGGGTGGTTTCATGTCAAAATTATGAATACAATTACTAATTTGACATTCTTTAGCTGTTTATAAATAGTACGTAATTTGTTGTTGATTATATATAGTGTTTTTAATTGCGACGCATTGGCACTTACATTCGCAGGCCTGCGATTTTATATTTAGAGATATAGTTACTTGGTGCTTTCCAGCGCGAGATATAGTATAACACAGTGATCATTCCATTCTTTGTTTAACATTAGAAAATAATAAGGAATAGTTGCTTTTCATTTTATACAAATGAGACTGAGTAAAAGTGACTATACAATCAATAATACTGATCTGTAATACTGATAGTACGCATATTTTTAGTATTTTTACAACTTTACAGGATCAATATTATTGATAATATATTTTATTTTACTTATCTATATTCTATTGTACTGTGACATCTTAATAAAGTGATATTAAATTTGAGAATCAAAATCCAGATTATTGTTGGTATTCTACATCAATTCGTCAATATTAATGACACATAATCAGTTATATTATAGTATTTGTTAATACTGACAGTATTATTGATCATATAGGACCATCTTAAAATTATATATTTTATACTCAAATAATGACATTACTATTTGCTTTGGTAACAAAGTTATCGCATGATAGCATAGATTTATTAAATCTTTTAACATGAATTAACAAAAGTTAATAAAGTATATGGTCTCCAAATTGTACAGGTTATAGTATTATAAAGATAAAAGCTCAATTGAATCTTCTCAGAATAAAAAGGATCATGCATTCAACTGAATTATGATGGCACAAATGAAAATTATCAGAGTTTTGTAAATAGAAAGCAACGAATGATTTACGGTGTTATCTGTGTCTTTTGTTGGAAAGTATGTTATCTCCCGCGAATTGTTGATCCGTTATTATTTCTGTTGATAGGATCTTTGCATCCATACGGGCGTTGTGCTTCGTGGAGCGAATGCCAGAGAAGATGAGGTTCACAGTTCAGGAACGCTTAATATTGTGGAATATGTAAGATTCTGTTATTGGATTAATATTATGCATATATGGAGAGATTTGTCATAAGGTGCTTGTTTTATTTTTGCAGAGTTTTGGCAAGTGCATAGAATGGAAACCAGTAGAAGATTCCGTGGTATCGGAATGCCAAGATCAAGATCCAGAATGGTCCCTAGTGGATACTCATACGAGGAGGACTCGCACGAACTCAGAGGGTCCAGACTCTCTTGGACGTACGAGAACCGTTAAAATATTATTTTCTGATCTAAAGTCATTTCGCGTGAATCATGGCGGACAACAACTCATATTTATGCAGAGGGATGGTACCACCTATGTTGCCTTCTTTCAGCTGGCTAACGCTGAAAGTTTCATTAATTCGTTAAAAGGATTTATCAAATTTGTAAAATCACGCTCGGATAAGAATTTATATCTGGTGATGGATGAAGTTGAAACTGTCTTGAAGAAATCTTTTGCTGAATTGGATCTGTTTCAAGAAAACACTTCTGATTACGTGTGGAAGTTTGTAAAAAACTTACACAATCGTCCTTATGAAACAACAATGGAGGCATTCAGCAAACTTGCAGATATCTGGTGTAAGCGGATATATTAATGATCTTCAATCAATACATTTATAATTCAGTGTGTTTGTGAATATAAACACAATGATATCATATTGTTTATTAATGTTACAGTATATAAAGAGCCAGTGAAGCGACCTGTTGAGGAAGCGGTAGCCGATTTATTAAACCAGTCTCTTACGATCGATCCTCATCCACGTGTATCTGTATCTATAGGATCTGGAGAAGAATATGAAGTAATTGGAGTCGGAGTGGACCTACCTCCACGACCACCGTGTCCGCGCGGTAATACATTAATATATAAATTAAAAAATTATTCTATAGAAAATATAAACTACATAAGATAGTTACACATATATATGTATATACAAAAAATGTATTTAATTGTATATTTATTTTATGCTTAATAATTTTATGCTTAAATAAAAATTACAATTCCATTAGGTGCGCCGTTAACACAAGAACAATGGGAAAAATGTAAAGATCGAGAAGGAAGAATCACTGATCCTGAGGCCATCAAAGAAATTATCTTTCGGGGGGTATGTATCTAAATATTTTTCTAGCAATAATATTAGTATTCTTTATATAATGTATAATGTAGTTTTTGAATATATTTGTAATAATTTATTAGGGTATTTGTCCATCATTACGTTTTGAAGTATGGAAATTTTTATTAAATTATTACCCATGGAAATCGACGCATAATGAAAGATTAGAACTTAAGAGAAAAAAGACTGACGAATATTTTACGATGAAATTGCAATGGCGTACATTTACGACTGCGCAAGAAAGCCGTTTTTCTGATTATAGAGAACGAAAAAGTTTGATAGGTAATTAAAACAAAATTGTTATTTTTATAAAAATATATAACTATTCTTTTTATATTAATTTTTGTAAGAATAACTTATTCTTAACTGTGCTTTTATGTTGAATGAAAATCAAGTTTTTTAATGTCATTCCAGAGAAGGATGTTAACAGAACAGACAGAACACATCCTTATTATGCAGGGGATAATAATCCACACTTGGAACAATTATACGATATACTCATGACCTACATAATGTACAATTTCGATTTAGGATATGTTCAGGGTATGAGCGATCTTCTTAGTCCAATTTTATTTTTAATGGATAATGAAGTAGATGCGTTTTGGTGTTTCGTTGGATTCATGGATAAAGTAGTAAGTATGATGTTCTCTCTCTGCGTAATAATAATTATATTAATACCTATAAGTAACCTTTTTTTCTTTTAAAATAGAGTACTAATTTCGAGATGGATCAGAAAGGCATGAAAGGTCAATTATGCCAATTATACACGTTACTGTGCACTACGGAACCGCAATTAGCATATTATCTAAATAGACATGATTCTGGTAACATGTTCTTTTGCTTTCGATGGTTGTTAGTATTATTCAAGCGAGAATTTAGCGCGATCGATATATTAAAATTATGGGAGATATTATGGACCGATCTACCCTGTAAAAACTTTCATTTGTTAATATGCGCGGCTATTTTGGACACAGAGAAAAATATTTTAATAGAAAACAATTACGGATTTACGGAAATTTTGAAGGTAAAACGTTTTCCTGGTATAACAGCAACATAAATTTATCCATATCTATCATGTTACTATTGTTTACAGCACATAAATGATTTGTCACTTCATATCGAATTGCCTTGGACAATTTCTAAGGCAGAAGGTATTTATTATCAGCTGATGTCCGTGGAACATCAGATTCCTGATGACATACGTGTAATTATCGGATTGGAGCCATTGCATAAGTCGTTGCCGATGAATGGAAGCGATGACGAAGCATCTAGTAATAATACCCGAGCCAATGGTCCTCATAATAATTCGAGACGAAATAGCACAGGTAGCGCCAATGTTAAATTAGGAGACGATGAAGTGTCGTTTGAACGCGGATTGAATCTGTCGTATATGTGAGGTCAGGACTGGATCTTTACAATCATTCACTAACAGAAAGCTGATTGAAAGTCTACACGAACAGAGAATAAAATAATTGTTTCAGTTTTCGTAATCGAGGATTTACACTTATCTTATGATTTGTTTGAAAATGTAACTGATTTTAAACATGTTATTGACAATAATTTTCATGCAGCTTTCAACGAAATTAAATCGATGCTTTGAAACATAAATATATGTTTGATAAGAAGCATGTTCCTAAACATATGTTTCAGATTTTTTTTTAATTGGATGATAGATATAATTCTTTTCTTTGTTTTGAACGTCGTGATTGATCGTGATCGAGATTCAAATTCTAAACAATAGAATATGAATGTAATGAATACGTTTTGAGAAGTAACTGTAATGGTAGTGTTGAATTTTGAGATATTTATAACACTTACTGTGTGTACAAAGACGAAAGAATGAGATTATAATTGATGCTTGTGTAAAAACATGCACATATTTTAGTGCGTAGAAGAATTCACGATGATTGTTATGCGCGAATGCGCGGAAAACGGATTAAAGATAACATCTTTAGATTTCGATAAGTGTTATATACGCGTAACTTTCACCTAAGTTACAGTCTCTTTTCTAGATTTGTATAAAGCTTACTGTACATTTCTAATAAAAATCACCTATTTAATCTTTCATATATATCCTCGATGTGTAGTTTTCTCCCTTCTATTATGCCCATTTTTACAAATGTAACTTAACTTTAATTTTGATTCAACTTATTCTTAATCTTTTTTGAATTCTTAGAACTAAACACAGACTTTTATAAGAAATCTATGGAACTAGAAAAAGATGAAGAGTTATGTCAAATTAAAATTAAAATTAGATCACATTGGTAGAAACAGAATATTGTTCACTTTGTCTAAAATAATTTAAAAGATCGAAAGATTAATAAAAGATACGCTTTAATAAATAAATATTAACTTATTAATATGTGTATGTAACATTCTTCATTCTGCAGGATTTTTTATGCTTCCTTTGTGACTCTTCTACTTTTATTGAATTTTGTTTATTGATATTTAGCCTTGAAATGCAATTAATTAATTGTGTATAGAAATTGGAAATGTAACATAGTATTAAATTAATAATTAGTTTAATATATTATTAATAAGCATTGCAATTTATTATTAATTGATAGGAGAAAATGCATAGAGAAACGTTTCATTATATTATTCAGCCTTAAAATGCAATTTATTAATTATTTTAAAAAAGCTGGGGATTAATATATTATTAAATTAATAATTTAATATGTTACTAATAAGCATTATAATTTATTATTAATTGATAGGAAAAAATACACAGAGAAATCAAAGACATCAATTCTTTCAATACGTACATTTTTCAACAAATACATTTTTAATTTTACGGGATTTATTTATTTATAGAATTTATTTATATAGAAGTTCCAAGAGCAAAGGAGACATTGTCAAATTCCATTCATGTTCAGGTTCCGTCGCTTCATGGCGTTCGTGCACGGAAACGTAAACAATGACGTATAGCTGTTAGTTGTACTCAGTTGACCTTTCGTAACAAAGAAAATTCGATCGAACATGGAATTGACGGAATGTGCCATTGCGAAACGACGAAAGAAGTGGAAGAGGAAGCGACGCTTGAAGCGCTTGAAAAAACGGCTGCGCGAGCGAGAGGTTATGTTTAATGCGAGTCATTGGACGGCCTTCCCCGAGTATGTCACGGATGCACGAGAGACGCTAGCGACGGGCACGATGCAAGCCGACGCTTTCTGGAAGAATTATGCCGTCGCTCAGGAATGGCAGAAACGGTAGGTTCACAAGTTAAATCAATGGTAAAATCAAAGAGAAGATCATTAAAGGAATCTCGTTGGTTTTCAGACATAGCATAACCTGGTGGAGGTCACGTTGCATCGCCCTGGAGCATGAAAATAAACTGCTGCGCGACAAAGTGAGATCTCTGGCTCAGCGTCGTGGCTATCGTGGCTTTTGGGAGAATTATAATTATCGTGCGGATAATGACAATGACGATGTTCAGGAAGATAACGACACGGAATCGGATACAAATGAGGATCTGGAATTCAACGTGACCGAGGATTTGTTGAACTTTTTCGAGACAAGCGAAAGGCATAAGCGAGAGATGCGGTTAAAACGCGAATGTAGTGAGACAGAGTATGAGGAAGAAAATTTAAAGGAGGAATCCTTTGGCGCTGCCGAGAGCACTCAGGTGAAAAAAGAGGCTGATTTGCTGCAGGACGATGCCGGCTTTGAGGTATTGCCGATGGAAACCGCTCCACAAAGCACAATAGAGCAATACGAGGATACAACAAATTGATAATATTAGCCCAACATTTCCGTGAAATCTTAGGTTTAGCTCTAATCTTCTTCTTTTTCTCCTGGATGGCTTTCCAACCTCTCCAATGAAGGTCAAAGTGCCAAGATGTTATATTGATCTGTAGATCAAGTCTAAGCCTCTTTGGGGAGCAGACTCGATTTAATTGCTTATCCAATAAAATTAGTTATAATCTAATGAGCTATGAAATGTATTCCCTGTTTAATGTTTAATGTTTAATATATTCTAAAAATATCTTGAAAAATAAAAATTATTTTCTTTTATAGTTGAAAAATAGCATTATTGAAACGTCAATTGCCTTCCGTTTTGCAATTGCGCTTCAAATCCAACATGCTTCGGTTAATATGAGAGATCACTGGTAGATGACGCCATCTCAACGTTTTTATGATTTTTACTTATCGCTCTGTAACTATAGATGGAATTACTAGGATTAAAATCGAGGCTTCTTTCTTCAATATTAATAATAAGGAAGGTATATATTTATTTATGTTAAAATATATTTTATGCAGTAGAAATAATGATGCATAACTTCAAAGAAGAATAAGATTGTATGGGGTTGTTCCCATGTGTTGTTATATGATTAAATTAATTAATAAAAAGTTAATAAAAAGTTCGTACATATTACGTGTTATTTTTATAACTGATATATCAATTAAAAGTAATATTTAACTGATATACTATACTTTTAACTGATATATACATTAAAAATAATACATTTTATATATACATGGGATTAAAATATATATAATTATCTGGTAAATAAATTAAAAGTAACGTATATATTATAATTTCACATTCAACGATGTATATATAATACATATATTGCCAAGTGTAAAATTATAATATTCATGTTAAGTTACTTTAAGTTGATATTACTTTTAGTTAATATTTCTTGGGTATTTTAAAAAAAAGGATTTTCTGATAAGATATTAGCTATTTTATTCTTTGTATCTTGATTTATTAAATTTATAAATTGTAAAAAATATAATACGTATTCTAATGTTGAACTTGGCAGCTTAATATTGTTCGAATGATCGCTGTCTCCCTTCTCAAAACAGAAAAATCTCAATCGCAAAATCGGATTTGTACGTAGTTTATAAGATCCTTCTGAGTTATAAACACATACATACATGGTAAACTCGTGAAGGCCCGCAGTGCAAGACAACCAATTGCGCCAGAGGCAATATCAAGTTGTTTCTCTCGCGCGGCAACGTAGCGCAGCCATAAATGACACCCATCATATGAAATACACCGAGGGGGAAGCAATTAATAGCTAATCTAAACGACGGAGCAATTACATTCACATATTATTATTACTTGGATCAGAAATAATCGATCAGCACTCTGTCGCGGTGTGAAAAACGTTATGGCCTCGCGACGTGCGATTATGCGTTTATGCACGCGCGCGTATGAGACTTTAAAAAAAAAAAAAATGAAGAGAAGCGAAAATGTGCAACAAACGTGAAAAAGTTTGATGTGGATCCAATGTGAAGACAGATGTTTTACTATCTGTTAATTCTGTTGCGAATATATACGTGCAAAATGCAGCGTTTTAATGTTTTCTAGAATATCGATGACTACATTTGATTAGTAAAACAAGCAACTTTTCAACTGTTGTAAGAGTCTTCAATATGATCTAGATCCAATGAGAAACTAAAGTTAATTCCTCACAAAGTGCAGGAAGTATTAAAGGCCAGTGATGAGTATTGAAGAATTTTACAATAGTTGCAAAGTTGCTTTTTCTGTTTGGGTCCTCATTGGAACAGCATATTCCGTATATTTACTTGGTTTGTTTAATAATCCAGTTATCATAAGGACAGATTCTATTAAACAATATGATGTAACGTGCCTGTTAGTGTTCTTACTTAACAATATAACTCAATAATATAATTAAATATAATACTCATGTTATATTATACCACTCAACAATATATAATATAACAACATGTTATATCACTCAACAATAATATAATTATAATATATAAAAATAGAGAGACAAAGACTTTACAAATTAAAACTAGTAAATAATAAAAAGCATTTAAGCCCACGCAAGATCTTTTGCAGAAAATCTATTTAATCCGTTATATATAAAAATTATAACAATACATGTGCTATATTACAATTGCATATTATTGCTGAATGGGATATTACAATTAACTAACAGATACGTGTAATAGATAGGTGTTTATTGAGACGTCAGGTAGATACGTTCATCGTAATAATTTCAAAGATCTCTAGGATACTGTTGACGCAGCTTTAAAGGATCTTCCGAAAGAAAATCCAAGAGAAAATCAGTCTATTAGTATCGCATTCTGAAGGATGCATTCGGATGCAGCTGGATTGGGCCTGCAATTCTGTCGAGTCGTCCACGTGTGGAACCGCTCTCGGGCTCGGGGCTGAAGAGTTGTCCATGAGGACGCTATGCCTCTGTAACTCAATTACCGCGCATTGTGTTCGTGCCTGTGGGTACCACGCGACGCACACGATTTACCGTGTGCACGATGACAACAACGATGACGGCAACGGCAACGACGACGCGAAGGTGCAGCGCAACCAACTTGCCCACGGTACGGATCAAGGCCATAACTCCTGCGTATGCGGAGTAAAGTAGTTGATATCACGTATTCAGAATCCCGTAGTCAAGGTCTTCAAGCCTCCTTTGTCACTGATTGAACATGCCGTCGCTAGCATTTCAGGACTTAGATGAATGTACGACGAGAATTAAAACGCAAACGCAGCGAAGATATAGATCCATTCCGCTAAAGTCGCGTTAAGGGCTGTGATACACAAAAGATTAAGCAGTAAAACGTAAACTGTAAGCAAATTGGCCAATCACAGTAGAGACCGTAAGGCTATAATGTAAGCAGCGAATCCAACATGTTGATTTCCTTACTGCTTACATCTTACTGCTCAAGTTCTTCTGTGCCATGACTCTAAAACTGCTGATCACTCATGGATCACATAATGAAAGTTCTTGCAAAATATATTTTTAAAGAAACATTTTTCAATAAAATAATTTTTGCATTTGACAGTGCACATTTAAGAAATATAAGAACACATTTTTTATTTTTAATAAAATTATACCTATCTTCAACTGTCATATGTATACTTAGCTGTTATAATATATTTGTTTCGTGATTTTCTGATTAGACACAATTCAATTTCAAATATATTTATTGATTGCCGGAATATAAGAGAATATTTTTCAATATATTTTATTATAATCTATTCTATCAATTGCAAATGTTTTATTAAAAAATACATTATTTGTAATTTATTTATATAATTTATTTATATAATTTGCAAGAATTTTCTTTATGTATTTTTTTCGTTTCTAACATCACAATTCAAGATAGCTGCAGTGAGTAACTTTGAAATAATTGTACCGTTTTATTTTTCTTCTCATTAAAAATGGTCGATCATAAATTTAGTTATCTCATTGGAAAAAGCACCATGCCAGAAACATTTTCTGATTTATATCTTAATCAATTGTAAGTCATTGTCATAGAAACCCTAACAGCACAGACCTCCTCCAAGACGTCATGAGGACGTCCAAAAGACGTCCATATGTTCTTTGAACATCCCAAGGACATTCTCAGTATGTATCCCGGAGAAAATGTGTTATTAGAGAAGTTTCTTGAACGAAATGTTTCGATAAAGAACATCCTGTCGTCAGATAATTCAAGGAAACAAGAGGTGGCTCTGTGATATGTCGAAAATAGATTAGAGCAGAACATGAAGGAAGTTTTGGTCGAATGGTCCAGACGTTATCTATAGACCGAACCCGCGAACAAGATCCAAATTCTCGGACCAGTTCGTAAGACGACATCGATATCTTCGTCCGAGAAAAAGTTTCCTAATTATCGAAATAATGCGTGTCGTGGTGCCTGACATCCCGACACTTACGTGTTAGATCGAGGTCTATTTTTTCTACACTTTCACGAGAGCTCAAGAATTCCGCACTCCTTTGGATCTAAATTATTTCGTTTCCACTTCACAAAGACAAACGCGAGGGAAATTAAAATCGTTCTCACTGTTAATCCCAAATAGGAGGATAAGCCAGAGATGTTCTAATTGAGACCTAATAGATTTGAAAGTAACAATGCGTTGAGAATCATCAATTTCATTAACGATAAAATCAACGATCATTATTTGCAATAATTGCATGGCTGCAAATGTTCTATAGTAATATATTGTTCTATATGTAATACATGAAAGGAAGAGGGGAACGTAGGAAACAAGATTTGTTAAAACAACTAAAAATTTCACTGATTTATGAATCTATAGTCGTAATATACAGACAGCTAGTTTTCTATATTAAAATAGTACAACTGAATAAAATTAACGATTATAAGTAATCATATTTGTTGTAATAGCATAGCAAATTTGTTAATGCAGCAAAAACTTTCTATGAAAATCAATCCAATATATAGATCAAAATTTTGAACAAAACACGCAAGCTAAGATGGCGTACTCTTGCTTTAATGAAGGAAACTTATTACATTAGCAATTTTTATCGTAACAAAGAATTAACTGAATTAGCATACTGATAATTGTTTACAGACACGATTTCTTTGTTAAACTATTTCAAATCTTTTTAATTATAGATGAACTCAACAAGCTATAACTTTGTTGAACAACTTAATTTATTTTTTTCCTCTTTTGAATCTGTTTTATGTGAATACATCACGGAAAAAAAATACAGCTGAAAACTTTAGCAAATCTACAGTCGAAATATACAGTACAATTTTTCTATATTAAAGTAGCAAAGTTGACAGCTGAATAACATTAGTAATTTGTTAAACCATCAAATCTTCCTAGTTATAGATTGAATTCGTGCAGTAAGTTATAGGTTTGCTGTACCACCCAATTACTTTTTTTTCCGTATATGATGTAGGTATGCCTAGCTGAACTAAATTATTTATTTTCATTCGAGAGCTCTGACTTATAGATGGCAAGTTCCCAATCAGTGTAGTAACATGCGAAACGTTCTTCCTCTCTTTTCTCCGGTAAACCGGTCGGTCCTACGCAAAGTAGTTGCTCTCTGGAGAGTCATTTTATATTCCCTCCGCGACTTTCATTTAGATCTTTATCGATCAACTTTCACGGTGTGCTCCGCGCATTGCACTTCATTAAATTTGCTTCCGACCTCTACGGGCTTTCGCGCGTACAACATCGGAGGACTTGTACATTAAATTCGCTTTTCACTCCGTTATATCGATGAGAATCATTACGGAGCTTTCACAAATTGCAGTAAGTATCAATCAATCGCTAACAAACTTGATAGCGATGCGCCGTTAAATTGTGCCCGCTACAACTAGTTACGAGTTTTTTAGGAATCGACAATGAGAAACTTTAAGCGTGTTGGAAAGCCAGACAATAATGTTATGTAAAGAACAAGTAATAGAGAAATGTTAACTCGCGAACACACGTTCGAACTCACTTAGGCATCGTACACGATTAGCAATTATTGTCCATTATTCACGTGAGTAAGAGTCTTACAAAGTCGCGCATTTTTACGCTAATGTATTTTTTCAAGACGCGCCCATGTTTTCTTGCTAAATCCATCCAATAGATGTAAAAAGTGTCACGTTGGCACTGCCGAGTGTACACTCTTGCAGTTACAGGCTTTCAAAGCAATTTGTCTTCAATTATCGAGAGACACGCTCTCGGAATGGAAACGGACGAAAAAATGTCGAGAAGTGCTCGGGATCTCTCAACCCCGTCAATTCTCAGAGATTACACACAGACTTCTGGGATTTCTTCCCTTCCACTCCGCAGTTTTGTCTTCCCTTCATCATGTCTCGGAATTCTGCCATTGCATTCGCAACCGCAATGCTTGAAGGACCACCTTCCGTATCAAAATGGCGTCGTTATCGAACAAGAATGAACAGAAAAAAATGTAATTGAATAATTTTTACCTTTATACAAGACTAGCAAAAAATATTCTGGCTTCTTTGCTGAATACAAACTTTACTTGTCTGAGAATAAAAATACAGGAGGTGTAAAATAAAAAGTACCTTACAATTATAGTAAATTCATTCAAGATTTTACCTTACAATAAAATAAATTATATTAACTGTAAGTATAAACAATTCTCAACATTTACTTCATGAAATATAACAAGTACCTTCATAGAAAAAAATGTTTGATTGAATTAATTAAAATTTTTGGTGGAAATTTGGAAAATGAACAATCCAGAATTCTAGTTAAATCTACAAGATTTCTGGTAAAATCTATTAAAATTTTAGTTGAAATAACCAACATTCAATAGATTTAACTAGAAATCTATAGATTTAAGCAAAATTCTTGATGGTTTATTTTCCACTAGAATTCTAGTTAATTCAACCAAACATTTTTTTCTCTTTACAGTATGATTATACGATAATCGCTTTATTAGAATAGTAAAGTAAACTTTACATAAGCACCTGTCTCTATATAGCATGGATCTGCTATTCCATGGATTCCATAAAATTTACTAGAACTCTAGCGCATATTATTTGACATATTTCTTCAAAACGGAGAGGGAGGGTGCATATGCTTTTGCTTTTTATCGGATCTGTATCATTAGCAGTTGCAATAAATTCTACGAATTTGTATGGGGGATATCCGCGTCGAGAGTGGAGTCCGCGAGTCGTTGAAAAGGACAACAAGAACGAGGACGTAGAGTCACCTACGATCTTGCCTTATTAAGCTCCCTCCCTCCCTGTCCTTTCGTCCTGTCCTTCTCTCCCACTCTACCACACTGTGCAGCACTTAAAATCATGGCTGCACGTAACCGTCTACTGATTATATGGATTCGGCGATGATTTCTGATGATGCCCCCGACCCCCGAAATGGTAAAATAATACAGTGTCGTGTCCTAGCCCGGACCCTTTGGGTTCCGTGGGCTGGTTCGTTAGCGGAGCCTTGGCGCGAGGCACCCTGTTATTATGCGGCTGGTCCCCATCACCCCCACCAGTACCCAATTTTCGGTGCCCCTCCAGTGCGCGAGCTCGACAAATCCCCTTGGCATCGCTGCCCGTAGTTGCTTTCCTTTCTTTTTCTACCGCGCGCGCAGTCTCCTACTCTCTTCGGCTCGCCGGGGGCTCCAATTCTCTTCCACCGAGTGCTACTATTCTACACTGTCGTTTCGCGACGTCGTCGCCCGTTTGTTTACGCTGCGAGTCGCGTGAATCGTCATCGTGAGAAAATATCTCCGTGTACTTTCTGCCGCACGACGCACATTATATGTCCACGGTTGTTAACTCTTTTGAAGGACTGAAATAGAAAGATCTCCTCGAAATGTCACGAAACTTGACGAAAAAATGTATTTATGACGTCCATAAATGCTCTTTATCTTTTTGAATCGTGTCTTTGTAAAATGGAATATTTTGTATACCATGTCCATTTACGGGAATGTTCATGATTGCCTCCTTACCGTGGAATAATTGTTTAACGAATATGGACCATATTCTTCATATAAAGTAACGGAATAACGAAAATTAAGGAAATTAAGCGATATTTATATTATTGATTTTAATTTAAGGAAATATTACATATTTTTTAATAAAATTAAAAAATTATTAAAAAATTGCAGATTTTTGTGTATTGTATGTATCTGGAAGTACTATAAAAAATTTTATAGTGTGATTTAAAATCTATTAAGAAAAATTATTTCAATAAGAAG
>NW_017259196.1:1409584-1413622 GCF_001594045.1 Atta colombica
CCAATTTCAGCTACTTTGCGAAAAAATTATATTTACATTCCTTAAAAACTGATCAAAATAAAAAATGAAAAAGGTAAATATTAATGCATCTCCCACAATTTTTCTTAATTTTAATTAAAAAGACATGTATCAGAAAAATCCTGTTGGTAAAAATAGAAAAATGGTAGACCATTTTTGGTTGCAAGTGAAAGGAGAGACAAAATAGTAGACACTTAAGATTATTGTGCACACGTCATATGAAAGATCTTATCGTCGGCATCGTCTCAACTTCCGTTTTCTCGCCTCCAAATAGTATTTTTTACGAAATTCGAGCGAGCAGTCACGACCAACGGACATTTGAAACTCGTAACTCGATCGCGTGCTGACTTGGCCTAGCAAACAACTAGCAACGTCTCGTCATAGCCTACGCTCGAAAACAACACACATATTTCCGCCTATCTTTCTTATCCCTGCGTCTTGATGCAATTCGATTTCTTCGAAATTAAAAACGGATCTAATTCCATGCGATTGAATTGCGAAAAAAATAAGTTATCACAAAGTGACCGCTTGCAACAAAACCGGTGGTTTTTTAACTAACATTCGGATGCAGAATAGAGATTCGAAATGGCTAACGATATTTCTTAAACAGCCATTTACCGGTACATCTATCTTACTTGGAGAATAATGACACGACGGCTCGTTTTTGATCTTTCGAAATACTTATTCCATGGCATAGTAGCGTTTTCTTGGGCGGTCGACTTGGTCGGTTGATTGGCTCCGCCGGAAGTGGATCGACAAAACCGCGGGGTTCCCATTCGTACACTTGTAAAGGTACAAAGGTACACGCGTAAAGGTCCTTGTATCCTCCTTGGGGTGCCCCCGCAGTATTCTCGAAGGGCCTCTTTGCGGGTGTAGGTGGTCCCCACCGTCCGCGAACGGCAATCATTTCGCTTAATGACGAGAGAGAACCTCGGTTCTTTCCTTTCTTCGGTCTCAGATTATCGCGCCGTGGTTGATGGTTCTTCCTCTATATCCACAGGACCACTTGGGTCTCCTTCCACCTTCTTCTTTGCGTCCTCGCCGCGCCCTCTGCCCCCGCTACTGCACCTTTTATCCCCGAACTCTGTAATTTTCCTCTAGCGACCATGCCACCACGTCGCGTCGAAATTGGTGTACGGTGGAACGATTTCGTGGAAATATACGTGGTCGTCTAAAAAAAAAAGAGGGGAATCGGGCGCGACGGTGACGGTGGCACTTCTACTCCGCGACCTCAGAAAGGAAAAGAAAAGGAACGACGGGAAAAGAAAAGGGAATTGGGCGAGAACGAAGACGAACGAGTCGAAGGAGAACGACGAGAATTAGGAGAGGAAAGGTAATAAGTGGAGGAGAGCAGAAAAGATAGCGGGAGAGAGAGGAAGTCAGAAGTCTCCCCTCGTTCTGGGAATAGTCGTATGATGAGAAATGGTAACGCTCTTTCGCTTTCCTCTCTCGACAGTCGACAGTCTCGACGCGACGGTGAGATCTGCAGGTGCACCAATCTCTCGCCTCGATGTTGCAGGGGCGCCGTGCAAGCGTGACAACACGCAACATTTCTTTCTATCATGCCAAAAATGATACACATTGGCCGCGCAGATGGAAGTCATTATTATTACAAAGAAGCGTTTTTGCTGCCCGCCGTCTGTCGCCGGACACATAGACGCGCTGACGGCTTACTGAGAAAAGCTCTTCGTCCCAAGGAGGAGAGTAGGTTTCTCTCTCCCTCTCCCTCTCTGTCTTTTTTTTTTTTCTCAGATGTCTCCGCGAGGCGAAATCATCGCAAAATCACCGAAACTTGCGATGCGCGCGTTCCCACGTCATTAAAACTACCGCCGATCCCGATCACTTTCGTGGAATTCGTATCAAGCATGATGCGCGACGAGTGACATCCTGAAATCGTGGAACATTTCCATGCGTGGAAGGAACATGAGGAGCGACTTAATTTCCGGGAAATATCCCGCATGCCGCTGCGCGCGCCGTCATGTTACCAGTTATGTGATGGCTAAAGTGCGTCCTCGGTTCTCCGCGCTCTCCTCTGTGCTTCCAGCACCTGTGAGGAAAGCCGGGCAGTGCGCACTGCGCCCGTTGGCCGAGCAAACAATACGGACGATGATGCGCCGTCCTGAGCGCATTGTCCGCCACGCTCAGCCACGCTGGCGAGGCAGTAGTAGGCGGCGGATTTATCTACCTACTCGTAGAGTCAGGTAGAGACGAGAGAGAGAGAGAGAGAGAGAAAGAGGAATTGATAGAGAAGGGAAGAGAGAAATCTAGGGGTTCTCGACCCCCGAGACACGTCGCATCGCTGTGCCGCGCGGCGGCCGACCGACTGCCGCCGCGCCGTCGGAAACGCCGGTGGATCGTCCTTTCGTTTCGGGCTGATTTCGCGCGGTCGGCGCCTCGGTGATCTATCAAATGCCTATCATCTCGCAAAGTAACAAATTACCACGACGATCTTTCTCGATGGGTCTCTCGAAGCGGAGCGTATTGACGAATTTTTGTAACGGCCGTGCGAACGAGATCTGATTTGCGACGGTTCTACGGCGATTGTCGCGACCGATGCTCGTTATCTCATCTCCGTTAATTTCTCTGTAAACATATCCAGTTAACGTTAATGGGCTTTCTACAATAAGCTGTTATACTTAAATTTTAAATCTTAAAGTGATAAGAAATTGATCGATCACAGTCGAATGTAAGAAGAATCGATTATCATTGGTCAGTTTTTTATAGCTTAAGACTTAAAGCTTAGGTAATGACTTATTGTAGAAAGGGGGGAATAAATACCAAAGTCTTGCATAAAATATAATACGTAATGCATAAAAAGAACCAATCAAAGTTCTTCATTTCCTTCTTTTTTATAAAATAGAAGACTTCGGTTAGTGGATTTTCTTATGCTTTATGTATGCATTTACGTAAGAGAATTTGTGCTCTCCTATCTTATACTGAGAAAAAACTTGCTATTTAAAAAAAAAATTAGTTGATTCAACTAAATGCAGCGGTAAAGGCTGTCAAGTAAATATTTGTTAATTCAAATAAATAATGTTGATATGACTGAATATTTTTAACTTAAATATACATGTAAATACTTGAACTATATAATTACTACGAGCTAAACGTATTTAGTCAAGTTAACAATTTTTTTCTCAGTGTAATCATTTATGAAAAGTTTTATTTCTATTTCCAATATATTTGGAATAGCAAAAAAATTGTCATAAAATATTTAAATAATCATAAAATCTTCAGAATATTGATGAACACTTGTATAATGTCAAAAATTTCATCACGACAGAGGGCCACGGCAGAGATATATTAATGTAAATAAAAATCATATTATAAAAAAATCATATTATAGAGGAAATATAAACAGCATAGCATTTCGACTGAAATGAACTTCAAGATAAAAAATAAATGAAATGTATTTTTGTTATTATGTTTAAAGCTTAATTCAGGGATTTCTGAGGTTTGGAATTTCTGGAAAAAAATAATAATTTTGCGAATATATAGAGAACATTCTCCGAATATATAACAAATAGAATTTTTAACGATTATTTCAATGTTGTTCTTACATTCATAAATATTTATCGAGATATTCTGGAAATATTCCTGAAATGTTATTTTGAGATTTTAGGAACATTTTGTAAATATTTCAGAAATATTTAGCGCTAAGATATAGCAGTTGGATATTACTTTTATAATCGCTGCGTGCACGTTTGCGTGCTATGCTACAATTCGCTGAGGTTGTCCCGCAATCGAAGAAACACTGATAGTCTAATGTTAGCCGATACTTTGAGCTCCGCATTTTACGATAGTGCTTAGATTTTTTTGTAATCATAATTGCGGCTGTTAAAAATGTCCTGTGACATTGATTGACAAGGATATTGGCTCTTGAGGCGATCGAATATTTATAATACATATATTTTCTGACGAGGAAGTATTTATATCATATAAATTTATTCATTATAAATTTATGATATCTAATTCTCTCTGTATGAAGACATTTAAAAAAATAATAATAATAATAATAAT
>NW_017259196.1:1413722-1425090 GCF_001594045.1 Atta colombica
ACAATTGGAAGTTTTCTTTACGTTGATTAGATTATGCTTTTAATAAAAATGAAAACGATTTTGTGATTTCAAGAATAAATCAAATGTAAATAATAAAATGCCTATATTTTTCTTTTTTTTACATTACAACTCAAGCTTCTGTACGCAAATAATACATTTATATAATATAATTAATAAACAATTGGAATGTTACTTACTAATGAAATTAACTGCAAAGTATAAACATTTCGATTTTGAATTTGAGTGCGGAAGTACAAACCGAAGTTCGTACTTGGCTATAAATATTATTTACGCATCAGGAACTGTAAAGATAAAGATTTATATAAGCATTTCATTTATATTTGATTTATACGTTTAGAGAGTTATTTGATTTATACGTTTAGACTAGTTTAGAATAATCTTATCATAGCGAAGAAAATTTCCAACTGTTAAATAAATATTTTTCTGAATGCGGTCATTGCAAATTTCATATTTGAGAAATGTATTATTGGAAATTGTCTGTCTATTATTGTTAATCGATCTGCATGTATAAATCCTTTTTGAAATAACTTACAATATTATATTGTTCTACAATTGAACAATATTAGATCTGTGCAACTATATAATACTACATTTAATTTTCTACTCTTAATCTTTTACTTTTAGAACATAAAAATTTGGAGACACAGCATGTGTCATGACGCGAATTAACATAACATTGAAAACATATATTTGTATAACTTTTTTATATAATTTTTACACATCATTATTTAAAAAATGACATAATACAAAAAATTAAGTTTCTAAGAAATAAATTATTTGTCAACTTGACAGAAAATTATTGATTAATCAAATAATATCGGCAAAAAGAATATCGGCGAAAAGAATTCTTAATTGATCAAACGTCATTTTTCCTTTTACAATCTTTAAAAACTCTTTGTAAGGATTTTAATGGATTTTTAAACCATCCTTTTTTGTGACGTTTTGACAATTTTCATGAAATTACGTTACTTTCGATGCTTGATAGAATTATATCTAATGTTAGTTATATCTAATTTTTAAAGTAAACGAGTGATGTAGTGCACAAACATCGCACAGTGTCATAAAACAAATTGACAATACAAATCTGACGTTAAGCTCGATCGTCGTCTTTCGATTTAATTCAGGTTGCAACTTGTTTTATATTCAGTTTAAAATGCAGTGGCATTTCAAGAATGCGCTTTATCTCGAGCATTCCCCTCACAATTCGCGTAACACGCGTTTCTACGAAACGGCACGTTCTCGTAACCGCTTTTCTCGTCACGTTACAAAAAATTTCAGAATCTTTGTATCGTCTAAAGGGTCTTATATCATTAATCAATTCGTATGGGAGGTCCTATCGTACGAGTCATCTCTCACGCGGAAAATGTTTCTGGAAAAACGGCAAATGTCTCTGCAAATGTTTCTCAGGTCGCAAAATTCCAGAATCCTCACGATCTGTCCAGTTTGATTAGTCCACTAGACTAGACACACCGAAAAGATCCTCTCGCCCCGGGGTATCCCTTTCTGTAGGCCCAGTTCGCGTTTCTAGGAGACGGCACGTTTTTCCCGTCTCGCGTCACAAAATTCCGAGACCTTTGGCACGAGGTGGACCCTCAGTACAAGAGTCTCGTAGGGTCGGGCGTGGAATGAACGCCGACGGTAAGTCAGTTTTTCGCATACCGAGCGCTCAGGTAGGTAGAGGAAGAAATACATGGCGGTGGAGGAAAGGGAGCGAGAGAGAGAGAGAGAGAGAGAGAGAGAGAGAGAGAGAGAGAGAGAGAGAGAGAGTCGGCATGCAAGCAGGCGGGCAGGCAGGTAAGAGAGTTTGGTATGGTCTAGCTGCTCGCTGCCGCGAAGACTCGAAGACTCGAAGAGCGCGTTGAATGCCGGGGCCCGGCAGTCCCAGCACCAGCGCGTCGCCGACTCGAGAATCGAGGCTCCCCTCTCCAAGATGGCCGCCACTGGTCGAGCTGAGGCCCAGCCGTGAGCCCCCCCTGACCGAGCCAGGCGAGTCCGTCGGGTTAGGGGAAGGGTAGGCCTCGCAGGTGCCGCCATGTCAGTGCATGCCTAACCTCGAAGCCGCGCGGAACGGACGTTGGGCCCGACTACGCGATACCTCGTGCCACCGCTGTATCTGCGGAGGGAAGGGTTATCTAATCTTCCTTATCATTTTCGCGTCCCCGCAGCTCGATTCACAGCGACGGATTCACAGCTGCTATAACGTTATTTGTGGAGAAACGGCAGCACCGAGACAGCACGATCCTGTCTCCTTCGGATCGGGAGAAAACGGTGCGTGATCGAGGAAAGTGTTCCGCCGCCGATCCTTCGCGATTAAAGTAAGACCGCGTAGAACGTCGGACGCGAAAAGAGAGACGAGACGATCGGTGCGCGTCTCCTCTCTGTGAAAGCTGTGAAAAGAAACGGGCAAGTCGTATCTTTATATCGTGATACTTCGTATAATGAGGTTGGGCAAAGGGCGCGTCGTTATTCAACTATTCGCGATTTTTCGACAGGTGTACGACTGACAGTTCGGAGTGTTATTTCAACGACCCGTCGTCCGCAAGTCATTTGATTTTGTCTTCCTGGTATCCTTGTTTCTGAAATTTTGTTCCTGGACCAAACATACAGACTGGTTTCTCACTCTGGTCTGTTGATTCCGGTTCGCGAATCGATCGACGCGATCCGACGGACGGAGCGGAGCGTCTTACGGCAGCCGGTCAGCGGGGATGACAGCGGCAACGACCGGCCCGTGACGTCGTGGGACGAATCACGAACACGAAGCAGGACGGAGTCCGCGATAGCGTCGAAGAGTGCGAGGTGTCCCGACGAGACGGGAACACGACGGTCATGCATGACGCGGGACGATCGCATCGGGTTCGCGACCGGTCGTGCTGATCGGTTGTGCCGGTTATCGGGACGTGGATCTAACGCGAGGAATGTACCATATCTCGTCTTCATAGAGGAACTTGGCAAAGAAAACGAGAAAGGAGGGAGAAAAGTAGCACGATAATTTGATCAGCGGCCAACTTCATTTCAAACGAGCGAATCTCCGTTGCTATATTCTCGCGGAGCGAGAACATCGTGAAGAATGCGCTGTATCTCATTGTCGTAAAGGAACTTGGCGAAGAAAACGAGAAAGGAGAAAGGAAGAAAGGAAGTTTCGTCCAAGAGAAAAGTAGAACGTCGCGATAATTCGGCTAACTTCATTTCGGACGAGCGAATCTCCGCTGCTATATTCTCGCGGAGCGGACAACGCGAGGAATGCGCCGTATCTCGCTGTCGTAAAGGAACGTCGAAACAATTAGAATGTCGCGATAATTCGACCAACGGCCAACTTCATTTCGGACGAGCGAATCTCCGCTGCTATGTTTTCGCGGAGCGGATCGGAACACAGTTTGCGCGGCCGCGGGTAAATCTACGACGCGGTGAGACAATTACGCCGGTATTTGAAACGTTCGTGAAAAAAGGAGAAGGGAATCGGTACTTCGCGTGTGAACGTATAATAAAAGTAGGTTGTGAATACAGTCGCGAGAGACTCGTTCAAGGATAAAACAGTGATATTTGGTGGTTGCTTCGTGTTGGTGTTAATACAAAGGTTAGGTTAAGTTGGGGTGATAAGGAAAGTGCCGGTGAAAGAAAAAAGAGGGGAAAAAAACGACGAGGAAGGAGCGCGTAAAGTACCTGGAGGAGGAGGACACGAGGAATCCGTACGCTTCGCTTTGCATCGCGACGGCCGCGCCGTAGAGGATGGAAAGGTCGAGATAATATCGCGAGTGTCGAGGAGGAGGAGGAGGAGGAGGTGGTGGTGGAGGGACGGCCGTGGCGTGGTGCTGGAGGCCCCAGGATGTGGCATCTGCTACTGTTCCTCGTCCTGGGAGCGACCCCCGGCCTGGGCGCGACCCCCGCTCCGGGTGCGCTGCACGAGCGCGTAAAGTACCTGGAGGTGTCCGAGAACGTGCGGCCGGGCACCCGGGTGGGTTTCATCGACATTGACAGCCCGCCTTATCTGATAGCGCCGGTACCGGGTTCGCCGGTGGAGACCGATCTGATCATCGAGTCGGCAACGGGGGAGATAAGAACGCGGGTGCCGTTGGACCGCGAGACCCGACCGTCGTACAGCCTGGTGGCGTTGCCGAGAGTACGGGTGGTTATCACTGTGCTCGACGAGAACGATAACGCGCCCACCTTCGCCGTGGACCACGTGTACATCGAGTTCCCGGAGAACTCGCCCCGTGACGTCAAACGGCCTCTACCGCCGGCCTACGATCCCGATCTCGGCCAGTACACGACGCAACGTTACGAGATCGTGTCCGGGAATCACGGCGACGCGTTCCGATTGTCGCAGCAACGCGGCCGCGACGGCGTTTTGTACCTGGATCTTCAGATCGCCGGCTCGCTGGATCGCGAGATGCGCTCCCGCTATCATCTGGTGATCGAGGCGCTCGACGGTGGCACCCCGCCGCTCCGCTCTCATTTGAACGTCAACGTCACCGTCCAGGACGTCAACGACAATCCGCCTGTCTTCAACCAGACGCGCTACGACGCGAGCGTGCCGGAAAACGCGACTGTCGGCACGCCGGTGCTCGCGGTGAATGCGACCGACGCCGACGCCGAGGACAACGGCCGTATCGAGTACTCCATCAATCGCCGACAGTCCGATCGCGAGGAGATGTTTCGCATCGATCCGGAGACCGGGATGGTATACGTCAACAAGGCCCTTGACTTCGAGTCGAAGGAACGACACGAGCTGGTGATCGTCGCTCGGGATCGCGGCGCCCAGCCGTTGGAAGCCAGCACTTTTCTCTCCATCCACGTGACCGACGTCAACGACAATCAGCCGGACATCACCGTCATCTTTCTCTCGGACGACGCGACTCCCAAGATCAGCGAGAGCGCGCAACTCGGCGAATTCGTCGCCCGGATATCCGTCAGCGATCCTGACTCCCGGACGGAGTATTCGAACGCGACGGTTACCTTGACAGGCGGCGAGGGTCACTTTGGTCTGACTACGCGGGATAACATCATCTATCTCGTGGTGGTAGAGCGACCTTTAGACCGCGAAGAGCAGTCCGTTTACGAGTTATCGGTGGAGGCGACGGACGCCGGTACGCCTCCGTTGTGTGCCGAACGCACTTTTCGGCTGCTCGTCACCGACGTGAACGATAACGCGCCCAAATTCGAGCACGAGAGGTACGAGGCTCATCTCTTGGAGGCGTCCGAGCCCGGGACGTCGGTGATACAAGTGTTCGCGACCGATCTCGACGAGGGCATCAATTCGGCGGTTCGTTACTCCTTGGCGAACGCAACGTGGTTCGCGATCGACGAGACCACCGGAATTATCACCACAGTGACGCACGTGGACTGCGAAGCCAACCCGGCGCCGATCTTGGTGGTGTACGCGACTGACTCTGGACGACCGCCTCTCAGCAGCAGCGCGACCGTGCGAGTCACCGTTCACGATCTCAACGACAACGAGCCGATCTTTGAGAAGCCGCTCTACAATGCCACCGTGCCGGAGAACATGCCCGTCGGACGCTGCTTTCTCAAGGTAGGATTGCGAAAATCACTTTTCTCCCCTGCTGCGCGTCAAGAAAATGTCAAACTGAGACGTTCACATACAGTGACCCGGTTCTACCAAAAATGAGAATAACGTTAATCTCAGTTCAATTTATTCTTTATATATATTTTTTTAATTTTGCACTGAGAGAGAGAGAGAGAGAGAGAGAGAGAGAGAGAGAGAGAGAGAGAGAGAAAAATTATTCATCTGGCTAAATTAATTGTTTATTTGACTAATTGTAAGTTAATTTAATTGTCTTTATTTTGTTGGTGAATATATGATTTAAATCAAATATAATAATTGAATGAAAAAAATTTGATTTAAATATATACATTTTTTAGCGAAAGAAATAAAGAACTGAATAATTTAGTCAAATAAGCGATTTTAATCTCGGATCAGTTTATTCTTTATTTTTTTCTAATTTGCATTGCGAGAGAGAAAGAGAGAAATTATTCATTATTTTTGATTAAATTGTTTACTCGACTAATTGTAAATAAATTTAGTTGTCTTTATTTATTTCGTTGTTTATTTTGGAGAATGTATATTTTTAAGTCAAATATGATATATTCTTCATCGAAAGAAATAAAGAAAAAACTAAATTAATTTAGTTAAATGAACAATTTTTTTTCTCAACGTAAGAATTAAAAAAAGATAACGTAACTAGCTCGTTTACAATCAGTCAATAAGTCAAACGAGATTAAATTAATTTTATTGGTATGGAATCGAGCCTTAGCGAGCAAACAGCGAATGTTCATGATAGTCGTGTTTATTTATAAGACATTTGTTATTCTTTTCTTGATTTCTCACCGAGCGCCAGCATTCGATCAAATTCGCCGCGTACAACAATTGAACTTATGCAACAAATAACAACGAACAACTTTCGCGTTCGTTCGTAGACAATGAATACTTGGCTTGAGAGAAATCCCTTTATGACTTTGTGTGCGTTCGAATTTTGGTTAAACGTTTAATGTCATGTCAAGCCAGATGACGAGTGAACGCGCGGAACGCGAGAGTCTACAATGGGAACCGTTTTTCATCCTGTTAGCATTGTTGCGTACAAAGTGCGAGTGATATGTTTACGTTGCGCTTCTCACACGCCGCGGCCGTGATTTTAACGCTGCTCTCTTAACGCCGCGCTCGTTCACTCGCATATGAAGTCGTATATAGTAACGCTAACGGGCAATTGTTTCGTCAGTCGGGTTGTAACGCAAAAAGTTATACGGAATAGGTCCGCGGGCTGTTGCAATTTTGTGAATTGCTTGTCACGCCGTTTGATATCTATATGACGGACGGAATATTTTCCACACTTGTTCGGACTGTTCGCGAGTGTTACGGTCGGACGGCGTAACGCTGTCATCTCTTTTAACAAGTCGGTGTCTCTCTCTTGGAGCGTAATTGATATTTATATTTCGAGAAAGATAGATAGATAAAGTATTTATTGCTATTCAAGTCTTCTAAGAACACACGAAAGAAATAACGTTGAAAAGTGAGAAACATAAAATAAGGATTAAAATTAACGTGCGATTGGAGCAGAAATTTGGAGAGAGTATTACACGAAGATAAAATATATGTAATATAATATAGTAGATATAATAATGACAAGAAGAGTGAAGGAATAGATAGAAGCAAAATGAAAATAGCAATTAATATAAGATAAAAAAGCGGTAAATAAATTGAAAGATAGAGAGAGGGGGAGGGAGAGAGGGGAGAGAGAGGGGAGGGGGAGAGAGAGAGAGAGAGAGAGAGAGAGAGAGAGAGAGAGAGAGAGAGAGTTTGATTCAATCTTGAGGTGTTCGTTATATTAATTTGTTATAAACTAGCGTTTGAGAAAGCGGGTCGATCATATAGAAGTCACTAGCCGCGCTCGCGAATGCTCACCAATGCAAGATCGAAGTTTAATTGACACACACTTGAGAAATCATGATTATTCATACCGATCGATTCAATCGAAGAAAATCCGTCATTGGTCTTTATGCCGCGAGCTCCTAATTGACCCGTCATCGGAATCGATTGCGCGAGACATTTACCGGCCGTGTTGCACGCGCTTGCGACGATCAGCCTCTATAAATTAATATCTTAAATGTCGCGTCGCGTCGGCACGAGAGAGTGACGCTACACACCCGGTGGGTACTACTTTGCGTTTAACCCTTGCATAATCCACGTCGTTTCGCGTAAAGTCACTAAGATTCACATCAAAGGTTCCTCGATGCAGGCGGGCGAAAGGGCACGAATGAACGCTCGTAATCAGCCGCGGGCCGTTAGGCACATATGTTGCTGGGAAAGCTATAATTTTAATCTTGGTTCAATTTATTCCTTATCTTTTCTTTTCTAATCCTATAACGAGGAGAAAAAAATTATTTATTTGACTAAATTAATAATTGTTTGATCAAATAAATAATTTTTTTTTCGGTGTAGAATTATAGGATTGCCAAACTGGAAATCAGAGAAAGGATTTTGTGAATTTTTTTCTGCAAAATTAAGATTCTTGATTTTAAAGAAGTTTAATGTACACTGTTAAAAATTTCAAATTTGAAATTTAATGTACTTTTAAGTTACACAATTTGAATTTAATTTAATGACATTATATTAAGTTTAATGTATTTATAAAAGTATATTTGTACACGTACATGAAATTTAATGTATTTTCATGAAATTTAATGTACTTTTCATAAAATTGTATGAAATTTAATGTACACGTTCATTACATTTAAGTAACTATGCTTATGTAACTTACACTGTTAGAAACACGAGCTTCCTTTACATGTAAATGAAGCTCGTGGTTATGAACGAAATTAAAAGTGATGAATGATTTAATTGAAAATTAAGTTACTATAATTACTTAAATGAAATGAACATGTAATGAACATTAAATTTATGAAAAAAATACATTAAATTTTATGTACATGTACACAAATATACTTTTTAGTTATAAATACATTAAATTTAATATAATGTATGAAATTAAATTCAAATTGTGTAACTTAAAAATTAATAAAATTTAAGAACATTTCTAATTTCAGTATATGTCACACCTACTCAATTTTTTCGAACTATTAATAATTAAAAATGCAAGCAGCGTCAGCAACATTAATAGTAAATTTCAACGAAATATTTAACGGTTTCTAAATCAGCACGAAAATACACAATATTTTAACATAGAAAGGGAAAATTATAGAAAAAGGGGAAAAATTATAGAATTTTAAGAATTTGTGGCAACTTTGAATTAGAACTCGAGCGAGAGAAAGAGATGATATAAATGGGAAGGAATAAGATTTTTTTTTCGGCTGTTTCAATTAGTACCGGTGGGCATTCAGCATATCGTCAATTATCGTTTCGTTTTCTCATTCTGTGAAAAAGGGCACCTGGAGTGAAATACATCCGCGCTATGCTTCATTTGCATACGGCCCGCGCGTCTTTCTCTTCGCGAGGAAAGAGAGGCGGAGTAGCGGTCGAGAGCGAATACGAGTAGGAGCCACGAGCGGCGACCTGAATGAGGAAAGAAGTGTTGCGTATATGCTATACGTACGGGCACGCATAGCGGCGGCATGAGTCGCTCAGGGGCGTAACGTCGTCGATCCGAGAGAAGAGGAAAGGAAAAGAAAGGAATGTATAGCTGCGTCTTCCTGCTGGCTCTTCCGCGCGTTTCCTTAGCGAGACTCAAAGCGAGGCTGTTGCCGTTAGAACTCCATATTAATCAAAGTAACGCATTTTTTTAGCTGAACAAATGCTGACAATCATGTCTTGACTGCTTTCTTATTCCGTTTTTTCTATTGGTGGCTATTTCAGCCATCTTGACTCAATTGATCTATCATTATTCAACAAATGATTCTTTAATTCTTTGTGATGCTGTCAGGTGAATTTTCAATTTTGAATTGTTCTGCTCAAATTCGGACAAAAAATGGAAAACATTACGGATCGTGTCATTGTAAAATCGTATTTTTGAGCGTTAAAAGAGTGTACCAGAAATTTTTTGAAAATTTGTAGAGTTCAAAATCCTTTGAAAAACACAATCAGGCAGCAATGACTCGGTTGGACTAGGAAAGAAGTGAAAAAAAAAAAACATGTGATTAATATGATATAATTATTAAGACGATCTTTCGTGTTAAGGCCGAAGTACAAGCCTTTGCATAACACATAATGCATAAAGCATAAAGAAATCAATCAATCAGAATCTTTTATTTCACGAAAAGGAAGGAAATGAGGTACTCTGATTGGTTCATTTTCTCATGCATTATATACGTTATTAGCAAGACTGTGCTTCCTCCTTATTTTTATCAATATACCCAGAAGGACTTTATGTCGCCGCCGAGGAGACGCTCTTTTGTCCTCGGAGCGGTGTTAGAACGCGAACAAGTTTAGTCCCGACAATCCGATGGGGTGTTTCACGAGAGTCGGCGCCGCATCGTTACGTCCCGCCGTGCGCATTTGTATACACACCACGATGACAAGGCCAGGATGGAATAAAGGATAGATCCCGGAAAAGAGATAGGATGAGGGATAATAGACGGCGCCGCGTCGTCGCCTTTCGCACGCGTCTCTGAAATTTGAGCTGTCGCGTCGTCTCGCAAAGGCGATTACGCGTGTACCGGCTCACTGCTGTCGGCGCGCACCGACGTGACGTTACGAGTGATCGTATTACGTTCGACGTAATCATCGAAAGTAATATTACACCGCCGCGGCTCCCGATTAAGCATGTCAACGCCTAACGAATTTATGGTAGATTGATTGACAAAAATAACGAAAGAAATGTTTGATTCTTCCCGTATAGATGGATTTGTTCTTGAAAGCCGCTGAAAATTAAAGTCGTAACCTTTAAGTAGGTGAGGTGATTATAGACAGGTATTTACAATCGATTCTTATACTTGTCTTAAGTTAAATACAATTTTAAGATGTGTGAAGCAATTTGCTTCGAAATCGATATTCATAATGCTTCTTATTTTAAGATCTTAAATTGTTTTAAGAGGCTAATATAGCTTTCTGATTGATTCATGACATCTGTATTGAAGACGATCTTATAGTAATAACCGATTATGAATACCGGCCATCTTAAAATAAATAATTTTTCTAAACTTTATTCTGAAAAAAAAAAAAAAAAATAAAAAGTATTTCCCGTATGTCTAAAAATTTTAAAGTTTATTATTTTTACATTTCTTTATCTTATAAGGATATAATTAATATAATTATAACTGTCAACTATAATTATAATTATTAATTACGAAATAAAAATTTTTTTGGAATATTTTAAGTCACCCTACCTACTTATTTGCGTATCTTTAATTTACCTACTTAAAAGTTAAATGTATAAATATATCGATAACATCAAAGATAACAATGTGTTGATGTTAAATTACTTCGCTATACAATCGATGCGGTTTCCGTACGCTTTTTCCCTTAAGTATTTTTAATATTCAAAATAAGTGATTAATTGTACAAGTATTAAATTTCTACAAGGGTTGACGGAACATTTTTCGCAACCTTTATAGAACGCTTATGATATTTCAATTGTCGCGTATTTCTGACGGAAATATTCATCCATGACGAGAGAAAAATGCTCCGCAATAATGTCCGTCATTCATAGGAGCGATTTGTGGACCGTAGATTCTTGCGGGAAGGAGGATGAGGATACGAAGCAAGAACGCGAAATGAAGGGAGAGAAGAAATCTTCTCCGTCTTCTTTCTCCCACATCTTGTCCGTCTGTCTCACTCGACCTTTTTTTGTCTCGCTGGATTGTCATCCGCGTGCGGCGCGGGTACGCATCGCCGAATGCCGATGGAAATTGCACGGGAATAAGCCGAGTATTTTTCAATCAT
>NW_017259196.1:1425190-1444774 GCF_001594045.1 Atta colombica
CTCTTACAATCCGCGTGCGCGATGCGACGCCGATATTAATGTCTGCCCCCGGTACGATATATATTTTATTGGCGTTTCGCTGCCTAGTTCAATGATGATTTATAATTGTTGTTCGCTCGGCTGTAATTATTATAATTACAGATTTTTCGTCCGGGCTCTCTCAGAACCAGGCCCCGGTTTGGCCCGGGCCCGGACATCCTCTTCACTCCATCCCCCTCGATGCGGCTCCACCCCTTCGGTCCTCGTCTTTGGACCTTTCGTTCCCTTCCCTTCTACTGCCTTCCCTTCTACTTCCCTTCTGCATTTCTTCCGCTCTCACTCGTTTCTCTCTCTCTCTCTCTCTCTCTTTCTCTCTCTCTCTCTCTCTCTCTCTCTCTCGCGGTCTCGCTTCGTTCCCTCTCTATCCGACTCGCTCGCTGTTCTTTCTATCTCGCGAACAGAGACCAGATCTACGGCGACTCCGACGTAGAAACGGGTTTTGGAAGTTGGACTCGCGCGATGTCCAGTCTTCGCACTCGACTTCTGAGAAACCTCTGTCTCTGCTCTCGCCTTCATTCAACGCTAAACGCGGTCATTCGATTCCGATAACAATTACAGATAGCGATAGATTAGTAAGGTGAAGCTCGTAATTAATAGAAAAAGATGAATATATCAAGCGCATATATTATTTTCGTTGGACTAGCAAATAATTGTATTCAATTATGAATACAATTCATCTCTTCAATGCAGTTAATCGTGATTCGCGTAGGAATCGCGCTTTCAGCAAACCCTAATCTCTCTCCATCTCACGCATTTATTTCTCGCATCTAACGATATCCACGCGTATTCACGCACGCGGAGTAACGGAACGCGTGCGTACGTACTTATGCTCGCGGCCTACACACCGAGAACACTGGTTCCAATTCATCCTCGTTGCAGGTCTCCCATTATCCGTCCTAACCGGTGACGGAGGATCATTAAGCCACGGCGCCTTTTGTCCGTTTCTCTATACGCGTCCATCTTTAACAACTGAGCTTGGAAAGAACGAGGGTCTCGAGAAAAACGCCAGCGAGGCGTGCTCCACTTCGGTACTTTTCTCCCGTCCACCTCGTTCTCCAGGATCTGTCCCTCTCCCTCTCTCTCTCTCTCTCTCTCTCTCTCTCTCTCTCTCTCTTTCTTCAGTCCGATCGTCGCTACACTTTCCACGGCCACTGCTCTCGAGAATCGAGAATCGATTATGAATCGGACGCGATCACGGTGCGTGGCAGTCAATGCGAACGCGAGAGAGCGAGACTGTTGGTTGCATCGACTCCGCCGGTGCACATATACCGCGTGTATATCGCGGTACGAAGTGATGACCGTAATGACTCTAACCACCGTCTGACATCTGGCATTAGGCACTCAGGCTTTCGAGTGGCAACGCCCGCAGCAATTGTTGCCGTTTACGACTGCCGTGCGCGTTCTCCTTCTCTCTCACACACTGAGTCTGTTCTTCTTTCTCTAGCTCCTCCACTTCTCTCTCTCTCTCTCTCTCTCTCTCTCTCACACTCCCATCGCCCTGTTCTCGCTCTTACTCGAGTGAATCCGGCTTCCTCGTCTCTCCACTTCGCTTCTCTTCTGGTTCTTTCCCTTTCCCTCGCAATCTTTCGCTCGATATCTTTCTCTCTATCTCACTTCTCTCTATCTCCCTTTCTTCTTGTACCTCTCTCTCCCGTTTTCTTCCCGTATCTCCTTCTTGTTTTCTCTGTCCCGTTCGCTTCCACGTCTCTTCATTCTCTCACACACTCCTTCCTTCACATTCGCTCCCGGTCTCTCTCTACTTCTCGTTGGTCCGCTCTCGATCCTACGCGCTATAGACCGCATTCCCGAGCGCAAACGACGAGGCAGAGATATATGTATATGCATTCGCACCGTTCGCCGCCTCTGTTGCAGTTGCGAAGAGCGGAGAGTTCGATTGCGCTACTCCGTGGAAAACCTGAAAAGTCATAGGGCGGTATTCATAGGCCGGTATTCATAGTCAGATCTTATATTCAAGACCGTCTTAAGTACGGTCTTAAAAAGTCACGAACCAATCAGAGGGCTGCATTAGCGTCTTAAGACATTACTTAAGATGGTCTTGAAATAAGAATCGACTATGAATACTGACCAGTTCTCATTTTAAGACCGTCTTAAGTAATGCCTTAAGATGTTAATACAATAAAGCCTCTGATTAGTTTGTAACATCTTAAGACTTAATCTTTAAATGGATAGGTCGCTGTAGCACGTATAGTTATTTTAACGTATAGTTATTCTTTGTAAACACACTAGGTCCTTTTTTTAACCCAGGCGGAATTTCACCATCAAATTTCTTGGCACAAATTTCAATTTTTATTAAATGAAGGTTTTGACATTTGAGTTAAGTAACTATTTTGGCAATGTAGCAGAGATATTTATTTCTGGATTTTTCTGGATTTGTTGAAAGTCTAGTAAAAAAATTTGGGCTGAGCAAAAAAGACTCAAAATGCCTATGAAGAGTTAAAATAAATCTTGTTCTGGAAAGGAAAAATAAAACAGAATTATCTAGAAGTCTTAAAATTCATTTTATTTTTACATTTCTCTATCCCATAAGGACGTAAATAATATAAATTTAACTTCAAACATAACTGTAAAAATAAAATTTGTTTAGGGTATTCTGAACTCCCCACTTACCTACTTAAAGGTTAAGACATTCTTAAATATAAGATTAATATAATTGACTATGAATACCATAATTACGATGGCATAATTACGATATTCATATGACGCGATCGATCCGTCAACAGGTGACACTCGTTCGCATTCTTCGAGCCGAGTGAAACGAGTGAACGAGCGTGCGGGCGCGAGCGCATGGCCGCTTATTTACGAGCGGATTATGCAATCGAGCGTGCCGTATACTCGGCTCTAATCATAATACCGTGCTACATAATGCGAATCTAGTCCTTTTTTTTCCCGGGGAACTTGCACTCGGATTGCAGAACGTAACATGCGCTCGTTAACCCGCGAGCACGCGTGATTTTAAATTAAAATAGCGAATATGTAATGTAGCGCGCATAAATACGCGCTTATATGTCCTAGCTGATAGGAAGCGAAAATATCCCGGAAGTTGTTTATCTTTAGACTACCGCGATGCAGCATTCTTGATACTCAAAATATGAATTACGCGCGTTTTCGGCATTTTGTACCAAAAGTAATTTCCATTTATGTAAATCTGCTTTATTATGCATATGTTGACAGCGCAACACACTCGCTGAATTGAAACTCCTTTTACCACAGAATCCTACGGGTTGCGTAAGAACTTTGCGCAGCAGTCAATGTAATAAATTAAAGGCATTGGGCAGCGTATGACTTAAAAAACGATATTTCACCTATAATCGCCGCGTAAAATAATTTTCAATTTTGATGAATAAACGATTCAAACGGAAAAGGGGTAGGTGACTGAGTTTATATAATGCGTCTATAATTTTTCTTAATCGCTGATTTATTCACGCTTTTTACTTGTTTTTGTTACTGTTAGCGAGCAGAATTGTATTCGTCGATATTACTTGACTGCTTCAAGAGGTCGTTGAAATAATTTAAATCTTATATTGAAAGAAAAATGCTTGTTATAATAATGCTTGTACTATAATTGCTTTATTTAACGATTATTTAATGGTTATTACTGTAACGTTAGTAATAATAGCTACATAAAGTCTTTTAAATATGAAAAATGTACTATAAATTATGATAATTTCAAATATTATAATATAGTAAAATATATCATAAATAATAAATAAACATCTTTTTATTTTCAATAAATACAATTGTAACGAATATAATTATTTTCTTAAATTCACTTATTATTTATATCGTAATAATAACTAAAAAGTATGTTAAAAGAAAAAATTAAAAATTTTTAGGCAGTGGTGTGTGACTATTGTTATTATCACACAATTGACTATATTTACATTTAAAATATCACTGAGAAAAAAATATAGTTAATTTTAATAAATATTTAGTTCAATGCTGCCAACTAAACATTTACTTATAGCAAATAAATATTTGTTCAGTAAAAAAAATGATTGTTAAATCAAATTAACATTTCTTGTATCAAATAAATATATCTTTATATTTAATAAATATTTAGTTGGCAGTATTCAACTAAATATTTATTAAAATTGACTATTTATATATTTTTGACTATATATATTTTTTTTCAGTGTATAAATATATAGTTATTCCCAAAAATGGTTATAAATTATAATGAAATCATAATTTAATTTAATCATTAATTTAATTGCAACCATTTTTTTCTCTCACTGTAGCGATTCTAAGAGCAATTTCTTTCGTATCTTTCGCTGTATCATTTCGCGGCCGTTTGCACTCGCTTTAATTCTCCGCGCTGAAAATTTCTCCGCACGGAAGTATAGCCGCGCGTGCGTAAGCGTAACGCCATCATTCTCCATTTCATATCCCCATCCTTGGAATAATAGAGGCCAGATCTCGATCTTTAGGATTGGAAAAAAAAAAAGACAGGTCGGCTCTCACCAAACGGAAATAACGACTTATATCGCGGGATCGTATCGTGCGGAGCAATTACGGACATTAGAAAGTCATCCTTATTAAACGCGAAGAAGCTGCAGGCTGGTGAATGTTAACCAAATTTCTCTTCAGGAAAAAATACACGCCAACGAATGTGATTCTAATGACAATGAAACGCAGGAAACTTCAATCTACGAACGAAATTCCGACTCGACAATCGCCTCTTTCGTTTGCTTATATCGGTTTGTACGATTTGTATTTATCAGAAATGATTGAACGTGAGTGACGGAATGTTGTTTTTTTAGATATAATAACGCTGTCGCTTCTTAAAGGAATCATAATATCTTTAACCTTCAAAGTTCATGTGTTTCACCACGAATTGCGGCGATTTTCCCTTCACAGAAATGATCAGAATAATTCGCGCCGGTCCGCTAGCTGAAAATAAATGCCAACGGGCGGCGATCGTTTAGGAAGGAAAAGAATGGAATTATCTTTATCGGTGTTGCTGATTACCATCATTTTCTCGCGCTTCTAGCAGCACCGTGCGTGATAACCATCCGTTATCGGGTTTCCCCGCGTGTCCCTGGATTACACAACGTTCTTCTCTCCTAGTTATCTCGATAGCGGGAGTGGTGCCAGGCAATTCTAATGTCTCTAGAAATAAGAGTTTTTAATCAATCTTATTCTATTTTTGATTGGCTTGATAAAAGGCAGAACCATTCGGATAATGACTGAATACGAAAAAGTTGAAAAGCAGATTTATGAAACATTTTAAGTGGAGATCTACAATGAGATTTTAAGGCATAAAACTTCAGCTTTAAGCCATAAGAAATTGATCAATTGTAGTCAATTATTCTCCTCATATTCGACTGTGATTGATCAATTACGATTTAAGGCTTAAAGTTTTTACGTCTTATTGTAGACACTTTATAAAACTTTCGCTTTATAAAACTTTCCGGATTTTTTTCAGAATTTTTTAATACCGCATTTTCTCATGTTATAAAAATAAAAAATGCAGTACTAAAAAGGTGATAAAAAATTTTGAAAAAATTCTTAGAGTTCTATAAGAAGAAAATAAATAATTTTTGTCTCTCGCAGCTTTTCTGTAAAATTAATAGTATTTGAATAAAAAATTATTAAAGATCAATTTTCGATAATTTTTGATAATTAATATCTTGTTAACTATTACGAAAATTGCAAAAGGTAGAGGATTTTTTGATTCAATTTAGTCTACCTGTCCATGAAATATTTGGCGATTATTTTGAGACATCCTATATATATATATATATATCGTTTTTAATAAAAAGAACCTATAAGATCACTTTTACTTTTCTATTCTAGACGAAAGGCACCAAGCGACTCGCTGGTCGTCTTCGCGTTCCATAACCGAATACATAGTACATCGTTTAAACTTCGGTTTAAATAATCGTAAAACAAGAAAACTTCTCGCTCATAAATTTTGAAGAGAGAACAGTTCTTCATATCGGCGGGGAAGCGACCTAAAACTTGACTGCCACACTTTCAATGTAAGTCTTTTTCCGCATGTTACTCTGCACCGACGGTTAACCCATCGGGTGGGAAGACCGCAATTCCAGGCTGGAATTCCCGGGAGATTATTCTCCGCTCGCGAGATCCTGCGAAAAATTCGAGCTTTAGTGCCGTGTCGGCATCTTTCAAAAAATCACCCTTTCACACGCGCACACGCGTGATGCTTGCAACGGCGCGGACAAACGGTGCCGACCGACTATCGAGCCGGCGCGGCGCGGTGCGGCGCGGCGAGGAGACGGTAAGAAGGTGTGTACGTCGTAAGAAGTAGGTGATTGCTCGAGAACTCCTACGAGAAGGCCGGGACTAAGTTGGCGCGCTCTCGAGAATCTATGGTGCATAACGCCGTTAAGAAGAACTGCTCGTAAAATCCTTGGAGAGCTTGGCCAGACACGAACGGCCAAGCCGAGGACAAGCCGAGAAAAATCCTTGCACTTTCTATGCGATCGTCCAATATATCCCTTCTTCCCTTCATGTTGTCATTACTGGGATTATAAGCACGTCCAATAAAGTCACTTTACAACGACGTCCCGGCTTATGAACGGTTCACTTAATCCTGAGAGAAATCTTATTCAAAGCTCAACACGTATTTTCTCAAAATTTAAATACACTGAGAGAAAAATGTATTTACATTTAATAAATATTTATTTCAACAGTGCTAGATCAATATTTACTAAGTATAAATATTTAATATATATTTATTTGATACGAGAATCATTAATTTGATTTAAATATTATATAATATTTTTTTATGAACAAATGTTTATTAGTATTATTCAATTTATTTATTAAAATTTCGTACATTTTTCTCAGTGTTGGAAAAAAATAGAAAATACAACAACTAATGATTTAGATTATTTTTTTAAATAATAATAATTTTTAATATAATGATTAACAGCAGATAAATTAACTTTTATGATTTTAAAAAAAATTGACAAAATATTGACATGGTTGCTTCTGAATATCTATAGATTCGATCATGAATTATATCATAAAATCGCTATTGTCGCTTTAATGAAGAAAAATAAATGGAAGCTTTTTACAAGCTTAAGTATCGTTAATCGCGATAATGCTCAATCAACAATCTCTTATTTAAATTATAATTTTCCCAGTACATTTTACGCATCCGATAATTTTTTGCTCCGGAAAACGAGCTTGCGTTTCTCCCAGGAGAAATTGAAATTTCTTACGAAGAGCTTCTGGTCGGTTAAATAAATTAAAGGCGATGATAGAACCATATATAATTAACATATTTTTCATTTTCCGTACGTTCCCTTTCTCGGACGGTTCAATTAAGTTATAACAAAGATACGAGGATGAGGGACGATTAAGAAACTCTTCAGATCTGTCGAGAGAGCCGAAGGCGTTAAAATCGGGGCCGTGTCTCGGATCCCGATCGAAGTCGGTCACTCTCGATCACTCCTTGCCGAAGAGCCCGCGGCTGTATCCGAACGTTTTATTCCTCCAAGTTTATAACGAAACGATGAGAGGAAAGGGGACAAGAGGGGCACGGAAGAGAGGTCGATCTTTAAGTACGTGCGTATGCATTAAGGCGTCGAAGAGAGAAAGCGATCCGGTAAGCAGATCGATGCTGGACTATAAGGCAGGTAAAGGCACGAAGGAGCGAGAGAAGAGAAGCGGGACGGGAAATTGCGTGTGAGCCGTACTTTCCAATGCACTTGGTGGTACGACCGGGAAAGTGCAAGCGGCGAGCTAAGCCGATCGTAGACCTCGTTCGCACGTGCATCACGCGCGTGAGAGACACGTTTGCCCTAAACGATACGATGATTCTGTGAAAATTAGTTTCACCATTCACGGAAGTTTATTTATTCCATCGGGATAAACAGGAATACATTGTCGTTGAAAAGGATGTGCGAGCAAAATCAAACTTTAATCTTTAAACAAAATTTATTATTATTAATCTTAAACAAAATTTATTATTATTAATCTCAAATATATTTTTATATATTGCAATATTATAATTTAATTCTATTCAAAGATTGTACTTAAATTATAATTATTAATTATTATATTTAAGAAAGTGTTTGAGATTAATAATAATATAAACCAATAAAGTTTTGTGAAATGGTCGAACATTGGTATATATCTGGTCACTGTGACGTTTACACTGTTAGAAATGTTCTTAAATTTTATTAACTTTTAAGTTACACAATTTGAATTTAATTTCATGACATAAAATTTAATGTATTTCATGAAAATTTATGAAATTTAATGTACACGTTCATTTCATTTAAGTAACTACTGTAACTTAATTTTCAGTTAAATCATTCATTACTTTTAATTTCGTTCATAATCACGAGCTTCATTTACATTTCTAACAGTACCTTATAATGACGATGAACAGTGTTATATTTAGCGTCAAAGAATACAATAAAATAATAAATCATAACAAATTTTATTCAAGGAAAAGCTATAAAAATAATTAAAAAGATAAATTCGTATCCTCTAAAGACAATTTAGAAAGAAAATTTAGTAATTTTGTAACATTAACGTCGTAATTAAGTTTTAAGTCGTAAGACAGTTTCTTATAGGTAACATTTCTTTTTCATCCGTCAAACTGTACGATGTTTTCATTGTCTCGATTACGAAATAATCAAGGAAAATTCATTGCGAATCGGTCGTTGACCGATCGATGGAATCCGAAGGCCTCACGCGAGATCGGATTTCGTGAGCTCGGCTTTACACTTAATTTCACGATCGATCATCGGCGATCCCACGTCCCGAGCATTTTCTCCGCCGCACGATCGGGCTCTGGGCGCATTCCGACGCACGCATCTCGTCCTGCGACTGACGCGACCGGCTGCAACGCTCAGAGGGAAAATCACTTTCCGATCGATGCACTGCTGCAGGAAAGTCGTGTAGGTGGTCGTACGCGCTGGCGCGGTTTGATTATCCTATCGATAGGGCAGGCAGTTTTGCATGTGGAGCAGTTAACGAAGCACTTGAGAATTTCTTCGATGCAAAATGCCATTAGACGATTTACATACACGCAGCACTTGGCCTGCATACTAATGGTCGTTACGTGGTCGAAGAGTAAAGTGTCAAATACCACTTTCAATTGATAGTCTTAATCACAATATTATTAAGCCTGTGTCTCGCGATCGTACACTTAAGTCCTCTTTTTTTCCCTTCTCTACTTTCTCTTGTCATTAGCGAAAATGTTACGAGCTTGTTTATCGATATATTACTACAACATCTGACAGGGAAATTTTATTTTATGACTTATTTGAGAGGAAGCGGCGACTGTATTGATAGATCATTTCCTTTTGCAACCTACATCAGGGAACGTACTTTGCGGTAATTAATAAGTATTCATGACATGAGATTATATTTTTAAATCGTTTAACGTTACATGATTACGTAGTTCATTTCATATGATTGACAAACGATATAGGTTGTGTCCTATAATTATCTAATACTTTAAATCGATAATGTTAAGAGACAGTGTGACACAAACACTGATATTATAATCATTGTTAATTTTACTATTAGTCTGACATTATTATAATAAAAAAAGTTTTAAAATAATTTTAATAAATTTATTATGTTATAATTTGTTAGTTGATTTAAATTATGGCTCAAATTTAATTTAAAAGATTTCAAAAATTTTATATATGTTATTGTAACTTAAGATCTTAATTAGTTAGGATTTAATAAATTCTATCTTCAGTTATACTATTATGTTCACTTTAATAACATAGCATTAAAAAATAATTGAAAGTTCTTAAGAAATTTCAATTTTTTTATATATTGAAATTTAATATTTGTCAAAGGTTGAATTTATGATATCAAGCAAAAAGTGCGAATGAATTATAAACGGTATATAGATATAGAAATCTAATACTGACCAATTTAATATCAAAAGACAATAATTAATTATATATTCATTTTAAATACTAAAAACGCTGTTGTTCAGTGTTTTTAGTACTTACTCTAAATAAATAATTAATTACTGTCTTTCAGTAATAAATTAGCTATTAGATTTCTAAGGATTCTGTTTTTCTCTTTGATTTACCAAGAGAAAACTTGTTACGTCCGAATGATTTATGTCGTAAATACTCATTCTTCGTTTCAATGTCTTCGAATCAGCGATAATTTCTTTTTTGCGAGGCAAATAGCCGATATATTTAAACACGCGTTCGCTTTGTTTACGTTCATGTTGTGAAACTCGATCGACAGGCAGCGTGTTAATGTATGCTATTAAAGTACGTTGCACAATAATTATGGGACACCCTGTATATCTGCCGTGAGTAATGATACTGTCAAACAAAAAGTGTTATTAAGTATTTTATCGAAGCCGTATTATTATACTCCTGTAATAAAGTGTTCCATTATTTTATTATCATATCGAAACTAAAACAAAGAACTGCCTCAAGTATATCAAGGCTAACGTATCGACAAAATCGCAGGTGTTACGAATTGTGAGCCTTCTCTTGTGGCGGCAAAAAGATAAGAAACGATAAACTGTAAGAACAGGTTAAATTTTTCACGGTGGGGTTTATATGATGCATTTTACGTGCACCGCTATTCTATTATTAGATACGGATTAATCCTTCCGCGTTTGCCAAGTTATACATATCCCATCAGACATTAAAAGGAAGAGATATTAAAAGGAAGCGAGATATATGAACGGTTTCGATCACAAATTTATTGCGGGAGAATTAAATATTCGTCAAGTATCGATTAGTTCGATTAGCCGGCACGATACTCTGCGGTCACCTTGGCGTGTTATAGCATTATAATCCAGTAAGGAACGGCTCGAATCGCTCAGCTCAAGGTCAGTTAACCCAGTCGATCTCCTCAGAGATCGAGAGCGGCTTCTTCCGAGTTACACTTAATCCGTTCCGCGCTCCCATCTCTCTCGCGCGCGCGATCCTGCGGAAAACCGATGGCTTCGCGACGGTGTAATCAGAGATAAGCGGTAAGAAGAAGCGCAGCGAGATGCGCCGAGTGACGACCTCGATTGACCCGTCGATCCGTCACGGTTCTCCATCGCTACGGACGAGAAGAGAAGGAAAGAGAGAGAAAGGGGGAGAGAGAGAGAGAGAGAGAGAGAGAGAGGGAGGGGGGGGGGGCTCGCACAATTAGTCGGATAAGGTGCAAGATCGAAGAATCGTGCGCGTCAAATGGAAGCTAACGCCGAGCGAGTGCGAGCGGATCCCGCGTGCGTGCACGCTCGCACGCTCGCACCCTCTTCCGTGTGCGCGTCGATAATACACGCGAGATACGCGTGTTTCACTAATGGATTCCCCTGGCCGCAGGGCCGATTTGTTTTCGTCGCGTCATCCCTACGCGGAATTTGATTAATTACGACCGTACGACCGGCCCGGTAATTACTTTCCAATAGGATCCGCACCTTTCTTCTCACTCTCGGCCAATCATCTTCGCCATTCTGTTCTCCTGTCCCTCCTACCCCCGTGCTTACCTTAATCTACCCGCTCACTCTCGCTTCGACGGAAATTCGTTGTTACGCTGGCCGATCGATAAGACCGATAACTCGACAGATCGCGTTCTGATGTGATGCTGGATATGGTCCCTTTATCTTTCTCCCTTGTCTTAGCGTGGAAATGCTCTTATGAAATTTCATACTGTTCCTTTAAGATCAAAGGCTTTCAACTTCGATGTTCTCTCGTTTATACGAAATTAACAGGCAAAACGTTTTATATCTTTTTATATCTTTTGTTTTTTAACGCTACTTAATATCCAAACAAAGAATAATCTGTCAGTAAGGAAATTGCGAAGTAAAATTTAATCATCAATTTATAATTACAATCAATTTATAATTATTTTGAAGTAAATGATATAAATTTTACAAAAATACTATTATATCGTTACGTGTGCTGGCGCCTAGATAATCTTGACGTGGTCTTATTATTACTCAGCCGCGATCCAGTATAGATGTAACGCGAAATGATATGATTAGCGTAATTATATTTCGTTTATGAAACATGGAAAATTTATTTTATTAAAGTATACAGCAAGAACCCATTTCTGACAAGATAATCATTTATTTACCTTCATTTACATACGAGCGCAGAAAACAGGTCCGTATCAATCTGGTAGCCATCGCGTTGATTCGTATATAAAATTTATTTCCCGCTGCGAATTCTTTGCACCAATTAGACATAAAAGGGTTAGCCGACGAGGAGAATACGAATTTTTTAACTTTCGCACAGCATCGTAATTATAGTATAATGGACCATCTAGAGTTTCCTGAAATTCTGGTATTACCAGGGCAGTTCTCTATTACAACTTGATATACGATCGGTTCAACCACCCGCTTTGGGTCTTCCTCCCCACGTGCATCTTCGCTCTGGCATTTACGATGCTGAAGATCTCTCGTACATGTAAACGTCCGCGAGTTCCTTCATAGGTATCTTCTCAGCCGTTTGAACTTTCATGGCGAACAAATCCAGAAGTTAAACCCGATTCGGGACCATTTGTGCAGCGTGACCGTTTGCTGATGCGTATCAACATTCTCTCGTTTTTGTGATTTTGCGATCCTTTACCTTGCGATCTGATATCTTGAGATGTCTCGTGCCAATTGGATGTGAAGCACGACATTCTATTAACGTAAAAAAGTAATGACAGTTTCAGTCATTCTCTCTCTCTCTCTCTCTCTCTCTCTCTCTCTTTCTCTGTCTCTCTTCACAGTTCTGCAGTTCCTTATAGAAATAAAAAAAGTTACACACACTCTAAAAAAATAGTGAACTTAACGCTATACAGTGTCTACATAATTCTCACTGTGTTGGTGTTAAATTAATCATGGTTTTAAACCTACACACTCCTGATGTTTAATTGTGGTTAAATCCATATTATGATGGTGTTGATATAACGATAAATTAAGAGTTTTGAATCTTGAATCTACATCATGTTGGTATTAATTTAACACCAACACCATCACAATGGTGAGAATTATATTTTTATTTTAAAGAAAGGCTAGCCTTTTTGCAAAAGGTTAATTTCGTAAAAAGGTTGCGACATAGACACCTCATTAAATTCACTCTAGAGTGTTTTTAAAAAAAATCAAAATTGAAGATCTGACGTGCTAATTTTTAGTATAACACCGGCGAAACTTTTTTTTATTTTTACAAGGAACTGTAGTATGAAAAGAGAGTGGAGAAGGGGAGGGGGAAGAGAGAGTACTAGAACTGTCATTATTTTTTTTCTATTAATACAATGTTTGCAGATCCGTGTCAATCATTAGATAGAATTCATTGAGAGCATTTTTTCATGCGAAGAGATTCAATCAAGATTCTTTTGATGTCCGCGAGACAAGAAACGATTAACGCGACGTAACCGTAAGATGTAGAATCGCGCGCGGCAGAGTTCATGAGATTAGCGCATACCATAATGCAACGTCGTTCGCTAATATCCTCGCGCCGATGCCGATGGTATCCTGCCTGCTGGATGAACCACGATGACCCTCGAGCGCCGCGTCTATGCTCTTCGCGGTTCCGCGCGCGTGCTCGTAAATAAAAGCCGTTCTTGTAAGCGAGAGAAATTGCGCGAAAACTCGTCGCGTCCTAATTTACGAGCCTTTAAGGCTCGTGCTACGAAGTATATATCATTAGGCGACGATAAAAGCGCTGCAAGATACCTTTTAACGCTATTACTGCGTACTGCAGCACTGTGTCATCAGTGATGTAGCAATAACGTGGATATTCGCAGGATCCACTTTTAATTAAATCCATTATTAATTATGTTCAATCAACGGGCTGTCCGCGCAGAATAGTAATTGTGGCAGATTACGCGAGATGCGTCAGGTGGATTAATATCGTGGAGGTTAATGATTCGATTGCGCACCGATTTTTTCAAAAGAAATCGATTCAAAATTTCTTTTTTGTAAAAAAAAATCAATTTAAAATAGCTCCTTTTGCTTAAAAAAATCGATTTTTTTTGAAAAAATAGTTTAAAATCGTTCTTTTTTATTTGGAAGTTTTTTTTTAGAGAATCAGAACATCTTCCTAGGGCAGATTAGGAAGATTGTAGACAGTATAATGCAATGTACTAAATTCAAATGTATACTTTTCTGTGTATCATAAATTATCTTACAAATTTCGTTGTTTTTATGAAAGACATTAGTTATATCTTTGTGAAAAGTTTGTTTATTAGATTGATAAATCTGTGTCTGCAATTTCGACCTAAAAACTATTAATCACATTCTGTTTGCATATTGATGTTGAAAACTTAATAATAATGTGAGAAAGACTGTTATGTAATAAGTGAATAAATATACGGTTTCGTTTGTATCTTCAATAGGTGAAAAACATTTTGAAAAAATACAAGTAGTGAAGGAAACTTTCTCAGTCGTTTGATTTGTATCGAAACTGTTGTTAGAATGAGGACAGTTAACTATTTATATTACTGCGCAACGTTCCAATTAGTCAAGCCATTTCTCAAACAAATTGTTGACCTCAGCGATCTCGATGTGATATTTCGATAGTAATATATGCAACGTTAGTAATGATGATATCATTAAATCGCGTGTCAATGCAACCGCTGCAGTCTTCGGCGATTCAATTATAGACGAATTGGTTTCTTGCGATATTGCTATCTTATAACTAAGATATCGCAAAACATCGTATCACGAGCACGATCGATTACCCTTTTATGTGCTGTCTCTCGATGAATAAACGTATGATTTACGTTACGCAACAAGCACCATTGATATGAACGTAGCTTAGAATGAAATGTCATCATTATTCTATTCATCTCAAGTTCGACTAACATCGATGAATGGTCTCGAGGATTATCGTTCTCGCTGCAGGTTGTGGATTCTCTTCGACGCGACATCGACGTGAGGATGAGGACGTGGCGCGCAAACGAATCAACATATCGTCGAATTGACATTTAGATTGGCGTTTAAGACTAAGACTTCTATTTTGTCTCTTAACACGACAGTGTTGGTGTCATTATATTGTCGTTGCGTAATTTTTTTTTACCATATATATATATAATAACATCGACGTTGTGTTAAGATTAACACCAGGAGTCTAAGTGTGGCACGTGAATATACACGCCTAAATACGTAGAGCCCTTGAATTTTAATTTCGGTGAGCCTTTTACTCGTGACATGACACAACGATGACGCCGCCGGCAGCGACGATGACGTAGTGAGAAAACGAGGGGCGAGTAAGACTTTTAATTAAGCCGACGTCCAATCAAGCCAGCGTCTATCTACCGTTGTTCAGCTCGTTCCCGTGCATTTCCGCGTTCTCCGAGCACCGCAGGGTTCATCTTCAGGTGAGGCTTCCGTTCACTGCTTCTCTTCTCGGTCTCGCTGTTCGGTCGTAGAAGAGGGACGTCCTCCCGATTCATCGACCAGGTCAATCCACTCGATCTCTACTCGTGATCTCGAACTCGGAGGACGTCTCCTACGTCCGCTTTCCCGAGTAAGTTATCCCTTTTTGCTCTTCTCTTTTGTGTTCAGTTTATCTAGCTATTTATATGTCTTCTGCTATGTTCTTATCGATGATTGGAAATTTAGAGAATTCTCTGGAAGTGATCCACCACCTGATCGTGTAATTAGATTGATAAAGCGGATGAACCGGATAGCTCGGAAATCGTTATTACATCGACCGATTTTATATCGCGTGTGTGCGTCGCACGAATATCTGGAATGCGCCATTTAGAGTACGAGTTGCACGCGTTGCTCCGTTATTAGACCTGGTATCTTTTTTATCTACCGTTGCGAGCGCTAATCGAGAAGCCAAGTATCGCGATATTTTCGCATTTAATGCATTTAACTTTTCGTCTCATTACCGAGTACTGAATGCTGAGAAAAATATCATCTCTTTTCAAATCGTTCGCCTTCAAAGTTCCTACGCTCAAGTCTGCATGATCAGCATAATGTTGGTAGAGACGCGAATCAAGCAATCAGTTACGATTTTCTCGCCTCTTTAGAAAAGATAATAGAAATTGTGCAAGTAATTTTCTATTCTCGATTTGCTTCTTTATTCTCGAAGGGCTATCCCAAACGCAGCTAAAAGCGGGGGGGAAGTCTAGCTCGCGGTTTGAGTGGACGTACTTCGCGATACCTTTGATGATCAAGAGAGAGGTCACAGAATCGCTGTCATCATCGTTGTACGACGACCTTGGCTACGTCCCTGTACCTTTTCGACTTGCATAACTAGCTCTGGTTCATCCGCCGGATGAGAATCGGCACGATGCTGTAATATGTCTGAATACAAGCTAGAGAGGAAGACGCGGGGGAGCGGCTGCTGGTGATGCGGTGGACAACTGGTGCAGGATAGGAGAGAAAAGGAAACAGAGAGATAGCGAGAAGAAGATCTGAGAGAGAGAGAGAGAGAGAGAGAGAGAGAGAGAGAGAGAGAGATAGATAGTCTGAGCAGCATCAGACTAACAGCAGGTGGTTGGTTGGCTTAAATGCCTTCTCAGGAATCGGTTCAATATACAGAGTGTCTCAGAAATCACGTGCTCTTTCCGAGTGCATATTACATGTCGAACTAACCAATGTCAATCTATAATTTTTCATTTATTACAGATGAATAAAAATTAAAAAAAATATAGCAAATTTAATTTTAGGTATAAGAATGGATAAATAAAATTATAATCTATCAATTAATTGCATAAAATTTACTTCAGCCCTTTTTTTTATTAAACAGCTTTTGAATAAATAGCATTACATGTTTTTAAAGCTGAGAAGAAATGTCGCTATATTTTTGATACACTCTGTACACACGTAGGCGAATTGTAATACTTGGCGTGCATCTTCGCTTCGAGAATGCACGCGTGGAAATGCGTACACATATATTCATATACCGGCGCTAGAAATTGATTCGTAGTTCTACGTATCGCGTGCATACGCTCATGTTGTCTCGTTCTTTAACGTCCGGTAATCGTTACGATTTCCTTGGGAAAAGCCATTCAAGAAGTTGAAAATGAAAATATTATCTAACATCTGACTCCACATATGACTCTCCCAAAGCGAACTTTGACTACGGAATGCATAGAACTAAGAAGTTTCTAGGTATTATATTGCCCGTGTCGACGAAGTTTATGCAAGAGTCAGAACATTGTGCCTTGTGTTTGCAATATGTTGCTTGAAGCAATTACTGATAAAGTATGACTTAAAGTACACCTTCATCGCATAAGTGTTATCATTGAGTGTATCAACCCTTCGTATTATTTTTTTCTTTAAAATCGTGAGAGCAAATGCATCTAAGAATACAACGGGAAAGTCACTGTAGTGATGTTAAAAGAGTATCGTATTTTGAGGTAAAAAAATATTAGGTGTGGGAAAAAGTTCGTGGCGTTTTTCCCATTAGATAGCATTAAAAAATGCCACGAACTTTTTCCCACATCTGATATAATGAAATAATGAATTATTTCATGATGATAAATTTTATTTAAGCTATTATATTAGATTTTAAAAATAAACTCCCGCCCCTCTCTGTCTCTCTTTCTAAAGATTAACTATCGTAAAAAAATTAACTTTTGTTACAAGAATGACAAAAAACGAAATAATAGAATTTAATTTATCTTTAAATGTAATGAATATTCACTGAAATCTAATAAGTAATATTTATTAAATAATCGAATAAAATAGTTTTAATAGAATGTTTGATTGATATAACTAAGAATATATAATATATAATTTTATTCTTTTAAATATTTAATAATTATTATCAAACGGTTGATTATATTATTATGTTTGATATTATTTTATATATTTAAAAAAAGATAAAACTATTTTTGTTAATATTAACTGAATATTTGATTGAAATTATTTTATTCAACATTTGACAGTTATTTAGATTCTTTTTTTTTTCAGTTTTTTTTTGTACATAAAGTTTATACACGTATATACAGAGAATGGGATATACAGAGATGGGATATGTTTACCGCATTTTTAAATATTCGAGATTTTGGAGTATCGAATCGGACACGCACAATTGCATTTTAAATGCCGCCCTGCCATTTACTTCGCTACCATACTTCCGTTGGCTACCGCAATCCGATCATCGGCCACGGTCTTCTGGCTCTTTATCTTCTTTCATCGTGGCGAAGTTCGTTCGGGCCGAAGTTATGTATTATGGAAGATCGCTCACGATCTTCGTCGAACTTCTTGACTTTCGAGAGAAGAGAAGCACGACCACCTGTCGTCTAGTCTCGTACGCCTCGTGACGTACTTTGTCCGCAGGATGTTCTCGGGCTGACGTTATACGCGTGTCGATGTATCTGCTACAGTGCATACCTGTCTCGCGTGATATTTCGCGTCTGATAATCTTTGACAAGATGGAATTTACAACGCCATTAGAGGATGAAAACCGGGCTGCTGTCGGGCAATAATTTTTTTATCACATTTATTAATTTTATACATTTTAGATATATAATTTAATATTTTATTTTTATTAAATATAAACATTTATGTTTTATTTTTATCGAAAAATTAAATGTGTAAAGTATGCGAAATATAATAGTAATGTCGAAGAAGTAGTTGAAGAATGTTTGATACTTCAATATCGAATGGTCGTGACGAATCGGTTAATCTGGGTCAGGAAAAAAAATTCGGACTTCACACTTGCTTTGTCCTGGTTGATTGAGCTAGGTATAACTATGCAGAAGAATTTTTGGATCGCCAGTTCTCTCGATTACACGCGTAGCCAACTGCATCTTACGTCACACGCTCGTTATTATTGTTGGCCAACAGTGCGGCATGGTCATTGTGTAGCCGAGAATAGCTTGATCCTCGTTATCAAAATGATTTCTATACCGAAACGAGTCACCAGTAGATCGTCAGATTAACGCTATTCTGTGTATTTTCTTAGTAGTTGTAAGCGACGTGAGATTAATTACAAGGACGTGTCGTGAGAAAAAGATCAGCCGTTCGAAACGAGATGCAGCCTAGTGTCTTTACACAATACAATTCCCTGTGTCGCTCGTATTAAATGTTTACGATTCTCACGACTATTCGTATATCGATTTCTTTCTCTGTGCACTCCATTTTTCTTATCTAGAATTATCTAATATCTGTGATACTCCTAGACGTTCAATATTATTGTACAATTATTTTGTGTAATATTATTAATTCTATTTTAAACAATTCGAAACAGTCTGCTCTGGGAGCTCAATACAATCTTCAGATGATCGATAAATCAATAATATTATGCAATAATATTGATCACCTACACGCAAAAAAACATATACAGTACACTAAGAGAAAAATTATTACAATAATTATTTTAATAAATAATTGTTTGAATAGTACTAATACAACATTTATTTACGGAAAATAAATATTTTGTTAAATAAAATATAATAATAGGTAAATTAAATTAATGGTTCTTGTACCAAATAAATATGTTTACATTTAGTAAATATTCAATTACATTACTCGAATAAATATTTATTAAAATTTAGTACATTTTTCTCTAAGTGTACGCAATTAATAATTACTAATTATTTCAAGTATCTCAAAAGTTTATGTATCTATAAATCTATCATTAAATTTATTAAATTTATTTAAAATATATCTTA
>NW_017259196.1:1444874-1446440 GCF_001594045.1 Atta colombica
TTTATAATAATTTCCAAAAGAACTTGTAATAAGCATATTTTAAAATTATCAAAAACATTCTCTATTAAAGATGACCGTTTCTTAAAAAAAAAGAAAGTAAATTGAATATCTTTATTTTAGATCGCATATGTGAGAAACACAATCAATACTAGAAATTTAAAATGCCTATTACAGTCGAAGCTGGATTTTTATTGCTTTAACTAATTCAATCTTGAATTACTAATTTATACTATATATGTACTTGCATATCATAATATATATCATATTGTATCTTTTTCGAATTGCGTATCGAATTGTTTTTCCGAACTATAACCGCAATTAAAACTAGTCTAGTAATCGCGAATTAAATTGACAAGCAATTTTTAATAATTTGATACAATCAAGCATATTATAAACATGTTAATATGTTGAAAACTTAATAAATTTATCGCGAAAAAGAAAAAGTTCGTGGCGTTTTTTTAATGCCATCTAACGGGAAAAACGAACTTTTTCCCACACCAATATTATCTTGGCTGGGACTTGAATCCTTCCGGATCTCTTGTATATTTACAAGCGTTCTAAACCATTAGATTGAGTAATTATTTTTCTTACAATAGAATGATATTTTTCTTTATATAGGAGTCGCTTTAGTAATTTATAGACATTTGGTAATAATTTATAAACTATAAAAGATGTTGAATTTTGTACACTGAGAGAAAAATTATTACATTTTAATAAATAATTGTTTGAATAGTACTAATACAACATTTATTTATGAAGAAAATAAATATTTTGTTGAATAAAATATAATAATAGACAAATTAAATTAATAGTTCGTACCAAATAAATATATGTTTACATTTAGTAAATATTCATTTTTTTATTTATAACTGCGGCCTGCTTTTTAGGAGTAGCATATCGCTAACACTAACACGTAGCTTTTCTTGCATCCATTCTTGCATTCTGCCGTATGCGTGGAATGTAATCGATACTGCGTGTGACGCGCTGCAATAATACGCGAACGTACGTGTCGATCGATTTATCTCAACGGCTTAAAGCGTGCAATGATTTCGTACGAAGTATTAGCGATCCAAATGAATTTTGAAGATCCAAAGAATACGCATCGGTATCGGTGAGCATGAATATGGGGAACGCATACCGTTCACGCCGTACGAGCGCAACAACGTGCGTGCGTGCGGCGCGTGAATGACGGCGCTGACATGAGCGTGTACGCGTAACGTCGCGTCTCTCCACCTCGGTGAACCAAAAGCCACTTTGGACACTTCTCTGGTTCTCTCACATGACTCTTTCTTTCCCGCCTCTCGCGACGTCTGCCGTTCGCTCGCGCGCCTCATGTAGTGCGCTCGAATGGAAGCGTCACCGATGTCACCGTCGCAGTCGCGTCGTTCACCATCTGTAACCGAGGGAATGTTGATGGCACGTGCTGTTCGAGGAAAATATTGATGGTTACTAGTAAGAAATTCTGCTTGCTGTTTGCTCCGCTGGCGTGAGCTCATGCATATGCTCCTCTTTCTCTCTCTCTCTCTCTCTCTCTCTCTCTCTCTCTCTCTCTCTCTCTCTCTCTCT
>NW_017259196.1:1446540-1465416 GCF_001594045.1 Atta colombica
GAGACCAATAGGTCTGATATTTTCAAACCTCAATCGGATAATTGCAGAACTGGTTTCTTCTAATATTTACACAGACAAGTGGCACAGTGAGCTCGACATCGTATCACTATACGCACATTGTCGCTGATTTAGTTTCAATAATTATTCTTCCACTTTATTTATACATTATAAGTTGTACAGATATTTCTCGAAAATAGTCAGTAGGTTTATTGGAGGCTTTGCGTTGCACTTTTGTTTTTCGCTTTGAAAAAATTTAAGATAATCTCTTAAAATAAAATTTTATGATCAAGTCGCCTTGTTACTTTTACATCCACTTTACATGTATATTTTAAATTGCTATGACGACGTGATTAATTCTTCGATTTGAGTTTATAATTGAAGTGTCCGCTTACAATATAAGGCACTTTCATGACGATATTTTTCCTCCAAGGTAAATAAGCCTGCAACTGAGTACGGATGGAACTGAGTGGCGTATTCTACGCCAACGAGCAAGTCCAGCGCAAGGCCAGCCGCATTATAACGTACAGGAATAATTTCGGCTCTTAATGCGTAATGCGTACGTATAAATTTGAAGGACGCCGTCGCGCACGTCGTCGTCGCATAGCTATGTTTGTATTAAATTTTGCTAACGAGATTCGAAAATTAAGGTAATCGTCGTCATTGCAGAATTGCCCGTGACGTTATTCGGGCAAGGTCAGTCCCGCGGTTCTTCGGCTCCTTTCACCTTCTTCGGTACATCATGCATTGTGATGATATACGCGTGCCGACCGAATCCTTAATTAGAACAGATAAATATCGCGACGAACGTCCGATTATAACAATCGCAAATAGCGCAAGTGGGCGATAATGCTCGCCATATTTTTCCATATCAATTCGATTTTCGGAGATTTAATTGCAGTACGTTGCGACATAACGTAATAGCGGTATAAAAAAAATACGACCTTCGTATATGAATAAAAGTGAAATGTTACCCGCGAATTGTGAGGAGTGGACGCAAGGAAATTAAAAATGCTGACTTTGGATATGAATTACAATTCTCATAAGCAGCGATTCAACTCACGAAATTATGATCGCCAACGAAACGAAAAACCTTTTCTCTTGACTGGCTTTTTATACCGGCTCTTACTATACAATTGTAGTCAATTGGTCCCCATACTGAAATATTGTTAGTTATTATTTATATTTATTACTCAAAGTACTCAATTTTCTGTCCATCTTATACTTATTTGTTTTTTACATGCTTTTACTTGTTTCTCAATTTCTTATTTATCTCATGTTTTATCTTTTTTATATTTATATTATATTTATTCATGTGTTATTTAAAGTTGGACTTACGAGTAGCAATATTGCTGATCTTTTAAGATTTTAACGCTACTTTCTTCTCATGCACGTCTTCAATTTCATACATTATTAATCTGTATTTCTTTACATCTCTCGATACAATTATTATTATTATTATTGTAAAATTTCATTCTATTTAATCGAGCAAGAGGAAGAAATCGCATAATTTGCGTCACGAGCATGTCGAATTAACAGAAGTAAATCTTTATTTATTTGGCGTAACATTTTTTCGCGTGAGACGACATAATGGTCTTAGCATGCAAATTCAGGAGGAGAAGGTTAAGAGGAATGTCACGGAATAAAAGCTTAATTTGCCAGTGCACGCGCTTATTCTTTCTGAAGTTTCGCCCGAGACAAGGGCCTCCTCGGACGTGATATGAAATTCGAGAGAAAGGAAGGAGGGGGATCGTCGATTGAAAGTAAAAGTATTCTTTCTGCATCCCCCCCCCTCTCTCCTCTGTCTCTCGTTTCTGCGTACGCTAGAGTGATCACGGTAGAATGCGTGAGTAAAGGAACCGTGGCATCGCATCGGTTCTCTCGAACGCGCGGGGGGCCATACGGTGTCGAGAGGGGTTCCCGCATTCGTTCCGCGGAGAGCCAAGGGATATACATTGGAAATGCCGGGGATTTGCTATCAGATATTCGTTACTCACATCGAGTTCTCTTCCTCCGCCGTTCTTCTTCCCTCTTCTGCCGTCGGTGCCTCTTCGTCCACCCCCTATCGTGCTCCACGTCGCGTTTCTCTCTGCCTCACGATTCGCGCATGTGTTTCGTTTGTATCACGGTGTGTAACGTATGAGCCCTGCGTTATTTATCATACGGCTGCGGCCGCCGATCGCGAACGGGGATATACGTTGCATTCAGCGGAGCCCGCCGCTCACTGCGCCGCCTAATCATGGTAATTTTAAGTCGGCGATGTAAATTAAGGCGCTCTCGCGCGCGCAGGGCGGTTACACGGGGGCCTCCGTTCAGGTTGTTTCGCCCGAGAAAAGGTCCGCGCAAACCGATTATTGCAATAATTGTGAAACGATTGCCTTCACGTCGGTAGCGTGACGTAATCGTGCAAACCGCGCTGTTGAACCCATCGTTGCACCTCCGCGCTGCTGCCTTTCGTCGATCTAGATTCGATATCACGAAAAGACTCAATTAGACATCATCCACCCCCCTCCCTTCTCCTTCCCTCCTCCCTGATTAATCTTATTTCTTCCGGATCAAACGTTTTTACGCGATTCCTTTAATGACGAAGCGTAATAATTGCAGCAATAACGCCTGCAGGGCGTTTATACTTCCGCGGAAGGCTGTATGCGCCTTGATTTCTCACCGCGATCATTGCAATCCCACGACAATAACGCCTCGCCCAATCCTTCTTGCGAATCCCACCGGCTTCCCTATCTCGTCCCCCGTCTCTCCGTTTTACGCAACAGACACATGCATGCACGCACATACACTTCCACCACTTACACCTCCGTCTGCATCTCGCGAGAATGCATCTCACCGCGGCTCTCTCTGGCAAGAGGCAAGGCAACCACGACCGAAAAACCATAACCGTGGATAATGCACGGTGGTGAGGATCGTGCAGTGGGACCCGTTCGTTAATGGGGAATCGCAGGCCAGTAGCCAGCGAGATGTAGGAGAAGAAAGAGAGAGAGAGAGAGGGGGGGATAGATAGAGAAAGAGAGAAACATGAACCGACCGGCTACCTATATTCCATTCCGACGACCGGAGGGCCACGTCGGCTTTTTGCGGCTGCATTTCACTTGCACTTGGCCAAACTCATTTGTCAGCGGCGCTGCGTGTACCCGCCGTTGTTTGCCGGCCGCTGTGCTTGATTCTTGATCCGAATGGCTATGCGCATGGGGGCGCATTTTCTTGGGGGTGTGTTCTCAAATGTCTCCCGCATACACTCGCCCCTTATGAAATCAGATCGTATAACGTGCACTACTTCAGGATTACATTGAAAAGAGAATCTGGTTGCATTAATTGGGATTTTGATAGAAAAGGGAAAAAATCAGAGTTTCTCTGATTAAATCAGAGTTCTAGATTAAGATAAGGTCATCAAAATTGTACCAGGTGTCCAATTGCATTGTTAAATCTATAGTGTCGAATTTAATCCAATTTGAATTGTTTTAAACTGTTTAAGGTTCTCGCGTTTGATGAAATATAAGACAAGTCTATATACATGTCTATATACATGTAATACAAAAGTTAATAATATCAATAATATCAAGAAAAAATTGCATTGACTTTTACCGTACTATTTTGATGATATTTAATTATAAATTTATAAATTTTACATTTCAAGTTGAAGATATAACCTTATTCTGTATACTGTGAAAAAAATATAGTTAATTTTAATAAATATTTAGTTCAATACTGCCAACTAAACTTTTATTTACTTACAGTAAGTAAATATTTATTCAATAAAAAAATGATTGTTAAATCAAATTAACAAATTTCTTGTATCAAATAAATATATCTTTATATTTAATAAATATTTAGTTGTAATATTTAACTAAATATTTATTAAAATTAACTATATTTTTTTCAGTGTAGGTATTCTTTTTTAAATTGAGACACTTGCGTAAGCAATTTAAATATTTACTTAATAATTATAATGATTAAAAATCATTATAATTATTAAGTAAATATTTAAGTTTGTTCTCATAAAGTTTCATTTAAACTGACTGTATAGTTTACAAGAAATTTATATTCTTCAACGATAAAAGCTAGAATCTAATGGATGATGCGTGTACATCTTACAACTTTTATTTTGTCATTTTTTGAAAATATTTAGTAACATATAAAATGAACAATAATTATGTATAATGGCATAAGATGTTGTTAGTTAACTTTTTATTCTATTATGTTAATTGTTTTATGCAATATTATTAGGAATAAACTATCTATTGACTAGGAAGTAAGAACTACCTTCTTAATTCCATTGTTTCAGTATAAAATAACGAGTAAAAATAGTGACGACTCAAATTAGGCTAAATTTGACACTACAGATTCAACGATGTGTGATGGTTAGAATTCTGATTGATATAATTAAAATATGCTGAATCATTTGTAATGAAAAATTTTTCCCTGTATAGATAAAATGATACAACGTAAATCGATTTACTTTGTTTCATGCATTATTTAATCTGATATGGTTGCATAAATAGATAGTATCCAGCCTGAAAGGTTGAGTTAAAAGACATTCGACGAGTTATACCGAAAAATGCGCGTTAATTACATGCTGCCTGTACGAGCGGTCGCGTTAGCTTTATATCGAAATCATTGCGATTACACGCATCATCGACGTTTACTTGTGGCGAGTATCCTTGCGCCGCGCCGGAGGTGGCCGTGGATTTTACGATCTGCCGCGTACGTTAAAGGAGAGATCGTGGAGGAATCTCAAAGATTTCAGACTATCGTGTCTGCTGCGCGCGCAAGCGGATCTTAAGGAAGATCTGCAGTCTCTCCGTCGTCATCGTCGTCATCGTCATCTTCGTCGTCGCCGTTGCCGTCGTCCAGATTAAAGCAATTAAAACGCGAGAGTCTCGAAAGCGACAGGGGGGGCACCCGCAGACATCCTTGTCCGCGTAACGCTTTCAAGGCGAACTGCAGCCGGTGTCACCTCATGAAAAGTGGAATACGACGAGAGAAAACGCTGAACGCGCAGGGCGTCGTGTCATCGGTGGAAATTAAGTTAATTTCGTACCGCCGAAGCGAGGCGAGTGCTTTTTGCTCACCCACGCTCGCCCACGGCCGCGCTCATTTGTCCGGTGCAGCGAGTAATTACCATGCCGATATATAAGTGTGAGTCATCAAGAAATCTCCAAAGATTTCCCAAGGCCGTAGCGGCCTTCGTTTCAGGACACCGTCCGAGCTTTTCGTTATCTTCCACTCGCGGCCTCGTATTTTCTCACGTTTATCGTCTCTCACGAGCGTCTGTATAAATTCGCGAGATTATTCTCTCTACATACGCGCTGCTGCAACAGCAATCTCTCGGAATCGTTGCGCCTTCGTTAATTAAACCGGCGCGGCGCGGCGGCGCGATTCGATACCGGACTGGGCACGTTTACACCTTACGAAATCTCGAAACTTACGAAACGAAATTTAACACTTGCACATAATCCAGACGGAGATTATTATTATAATTAAAGTGCTACTTATCAAGCAAGTGAAATAAATATTCTCTCAGAGGTTACAATGTTCAAGATTGAATTTGGAAAGTAGATAAAATGCAAATTAATGCACATGGATGTATTTTATTTTGTTCAAAAACGTACAGTCATACTGCATTATGGCTTGTAATTTTGTACTTAGCATGCGGACAAATTGCATTCTAGAGGAGTCAAGAAGTAAATAAAACGGGGAGTGGCCCAAGGGATAAAAGGGCGAAGAAATTAAGGTAATAGGGTTTTCTTATCTGATCGCCAAAGTTAGACAGCCGTAAAGATGCCGGGAAAAATGGAGTCTTCAGAGCGCTTTAATGGCTTTTCTTTCTCCTTTCTCGTTCTTTCTTCTCCTGCTGTTCCCTTACATTTATCTCTCTCTCTCTCTCTCTCTCTCTCTCTCTCTCTCTCTCTCTCTCTTTCTCTCATCGCCGTGAGACAGACATCAGGATTCTTCTCTCCAGGTTCGACCGTCGAGAAAACTCGTTCGGGAATTTCTTTCCGACTGCATTTTGTATCCCCATATCTTTTTCCCTCTCCGCCCCCTTTTTTCCGCTTGCCTTCCCATCGAACTGACCTGCGATACGGCATTGCGAGCTCACCACTGACGGTCGAACCGGAGAGAGCCGGCACCGCGACGAAAGGTAGGCGCGACCGATCCGTGAACAAGGTACCAGGCAAACATCGAGAACAGAGGGGCCAGCGCGTTGAATGAGAGGCTAGTTTGTTCTAAGTCGATGGATCACGTGCAGGTGTTGGAAAACACGAGAGAACGAAGTAAATGTGGTCGAGTAGTTTAGTAGGCATTGATAATCGGCGCATATATGTGTGTGTATATATATATATATATATACATACATACATCGTTATATAAATCATTGCTCTATGCGAGAAGGAAAGGTGTTCTCGATCTTAAACTGGCATGACGTCGAAAGAACTCGATCTGCGAGAAATGGTTGAAAGGAGATTGATTCCTTCTCTCGCCGTTAATTGCTCGTAATCGTTCGTACAATGTTATCTAGTGATATGTTTAATTTCTTCTCTAGCACGCAGTTGCGGATTTGTTTTAGTTTTCTTACTTTATTAACATATTCTGCCTTTACACTTTGCTTGACAAATCAACGCGATAACTCCGATCAATTATGCATCTATTATTAATAAAGATTGTAAACTGTCGTAGCAATGGCTATAAATCGGCAACTTATCGCGTCGTCCAATTCAATCGCAGTCGCAGTCGCGGCTGGTTGAACTGTGGCGGTGAATTAAGTACGAGTTCTATCGATGTAAATGACGTTAATGCTCTTTGCTTTCGTGCCATTTACTCGAATCGCACATTTCCTTAATAAATTACACACGTATTGACACCTGTTGCTGATTCGAGCCATTGGCATGAATATATTTGTCGAAGTAGTGATCAATTACTTAATTCGGTACACGACTCGGCAGTAAAATCTCCTTTTCAAGTAAAATGCTGCTCTATAATGCCTTACATGGATAATGAACCTGAATAACAACAAATTAAGCGTGAATAACAGAGGTGTCAGTAACGTCAATGCAAATTGTTTGCTATTGTGCAACACTCTTCAGTCACGCATTCCGATAATAAATTATACACATGGCTACGATTGATATCTGATTATGGTATTTGGCACGAAAAGAATTTTAAACGGATCCGTATTAATCAAAAAAATTCCACGCAATTTCAATAAAACCGCGCGAACACCTGCGCTATTTTCTAAAGCGTTTTATGTTAGATATTCGAGCCAAGAGGAGATGTCGTTGTCGAGTTATTTCCCGCACGCCACGCTGTTTGGCGATCGAATTCCTCGTCGACGTACTTCACCGTGTGGCGTCTTACTTGGATAACAAATCTGAAGAACGCGCTGTCCCAGGCATTCAGCGTGAAATTACGCGCTGTCGCCCTGACGTCGGCAATGACAATTTTCTCAAGAACGCGGCACGGCCAACCGGGGCGACTTTCGTACGCGCATAATACACTAGCGAGCGACATACTTGCTATTCGACGGTTAAACGAAGAGTGTCTCCGGTTATGAAATTGCTAGAGACGCGCGAGAAAAGAAAAAGTGCTTCGCCTTTTAAAGCGAATTGGCCCAGTTCAGATCAGCGCTCTCCTTTTTTCTAACTCTTCTCTATCTTCTTCTATTATCGTTTTTAATGAAATTTTCGGAACGGTTTCATTGGCTTGTTATTCTCTAAATCTGAATCAGTACAATGGATAAGCACTGACATCAGTTTCAAGTATGCTGGTAATCAGTGAATGCATAGTAAAATTCAATTAAAAAATTAATGAAACGTGGAATTTCTAAACCTAGCTAACCTTGCTTTAGAGAACAAATTCAATGCAACACTTTTAAAAATTTCATGAAATTTAATTATACTTTTAAGTTATACAATTTGAACTTAATTTCATGACATTACATTAAATTTAATGTATTTATAACTAAAAAGTATATTTGTGTACATGTACATAAAATTTAATGTATTTTTCAAAATTTTGAAAATTTATGAAATTTAATGTAAATTTTTTAATGTAAAATTTTATTAAAAGTACATTAAATTTCATAAATTTAATGTACACGTTCATTTCATTTAAGTAACTACTGTAATTTAATTTTCAGTTATATCATTCATTACTTTTAATTTCGTTCATAATCACGAGCTTCATTTACATGTAAAAGAAGATCATGTTTACATTTTTAACAATGTAGGAATCACCAATAGTGATCCTGATTGTAAACGCGCGTGCACGAACGAAGAAGAAAGCGATCGGCGATGCGATTATTATATGATGTATGTTTGAACAAGCAAAATCGCGATAATTTAAAGAAATTATGTTCAAATCCAAGAAATCATGATTTGAATGTCATTTCAATTTCTTTAAATCAATTAAATTTTATTTGATTTTAAAAAATAATGTTTAAATCAAAGAAATTTTTTTCTTTAACTGTATAACAAAGAAAATTTCTTTAAATCGAAGTCTTTCTCTGGGTATATCTTTAATTTCATTTACTTAATTTCATTATACTACGGGCTTCATTTACATGTTAAGTGGAAGTTTACGTTTCTAACAGTGTGGTATTGACATTGACGTGCAAATATAAATCAATATTTTAATTATATAATGCTCAAACTTTCAATTTCTTTTTTCAATTGAATTTTATTTATTCAGATTCAGAGAATAATTACACTTAATAATATTGTAATAACATTTAGAGAAAATTTTGTTTGCCCGGCTTGCGAAACGGCCGACATGTCCCCATTCGAGTTCGGTAGGAACCGGCACACTTTCTCGCACGGACGTCAAGTGGGCTAATTAATAGCCCGTCTTTTTCGCTCGGCTTCCTGAGATTCCTCTGTAATACGATGTAATGATTTTTGTCGTCGTCGTCGAAGACACCTGTTGCCATTCTTACGATTGCTCAATCCGACGTGCAGATCGAGCCAGCGATTAATTCGCGGAAACATTTTCAGAAAAGTATTTTTAGAATAATATGTCAGTCGATATTTCACACACACATATACCTATCTTTTTTCCGATATCTTTAAATTGATATTACAATATAATTGATTTGAGGGGAACATTATTCAACAACAATTCAAACAAAAATTCACAAATAAATGGCTGATGTTTTATTCAGAATATGGAGTAACTGTATGCTTGTATTACCGCTCGTTATGAAACAGTTAGATCTTGACTTCTTTTCTGATTTTACTTGTGATTTCTCTTGAGGGCTGATTTCCTGAGAAAAACACCAGTCTGTAATATGCACATCTAAGAAACTACGAGAGGTCGTTGTTTCTAGCGTAACGCATCTAGCTTGTTATAAATTACTCCATTAAACGTGCCACGGCCAACGCGGAAACGATTTACAAGTGTTTCCTTCACACACACACTCGACGCGACGCGTGCCAAAGAGAACTTGAGAGACACCATGCCAAGCTTTAGAAAAGCCGTCCAGAATGAAAAGGCGAATAGATGCACCGTAGAAAATTATACGCGCGGCTACGCATTTCCCTCTTCGCGCCAAACTCGGTTGCTTCTGTGAGGCCGGCATAATAATACGGGTCCAATATTTGGGCTGCGGCTGTCAGAAGGGGCACTTTGCCACCGTGTGTGTTGTCGTCGTCCTCGTTACGCGTGCTCTACTTTTTAATTTCTTTCCGTCGGTGGCCTCGAAACAACGGGACGACGAGGGGGGGCTTTGAGAAGGTTTTCGGTTGCCTCCGACCAGCCAGGGGTTGTCGGACCTAACTCGCCGTTAGGACCTAGGCGAAGGCACGGAAACTGGTCAGATGTGAGGGACGAAGCGGGATACGGAGGGACAGGAGGTGGCGGAATGAGTGGCGAGGAAGAAGATAGGGTAGGGTACACGCGCGGAGGGACCCAAGAGAGTGAAGCGACCGGCATTCCACGGGCCCCGTATTAATTATACCAAGCCTTGGCGATGCTACGCGAATACGGGAGAAGAAGGAGGAAAAAGGAGAGAGAGAGAGAGAGAGCGCTACTTTTCTCTTGGCTACTACTATATACATTTCCTTCTCCTTCGTTCGTTTCTTCACTCGTTCCGTAGTGCGAGAAAGACGACAGCACGCGACGCAGATGCGAGAGAGATGGATTAAACAGGGGAAGCTGAAAACGAGGAGAAGTAGATAAGGCAAGAGGAGAGGAACGAAAGAGGCATCTCTCCCTGCGGTAGGAGTACACTAATGCGGATCTACTGCTTCTCTAACAATAAGCCGGAATGCTCGAAGGAATAAACCATAGCGAGATGCATCTTAGTATGTGCAACGAAGTAATCTGGTATCGACCAATCGTCAGAATGTGTATATACGTGTATTTTCGAAACTATATTCGGATTTATTAGTCTTACATAAAAAAAGATCTTCCTTTTCAAGATTACATGGAATGGATGGAATTTTTCTCGATGCACGACATTTAATCCATCCGATTGACGAAGGATCGAGACCTTCTTGTCTACGTTGACATGTTTTATGCTATCGCTGTTTTGTATGAAAATACAAAAGCGCGTAATGAGTCTGTCTATTAAAGGATCAAGGTCCCCGTAGGATTTGTGTACAAAAGACCATAACGGGTGGGTACGATTCTCGATCTGGAAATTTCTGAAAAATCTAGAAAATATTTTTAGCCGACGAAGGAAACGAAGTTAGCGCGTTTCGAGTATAGAACGCGCGCGTCCAAAGGAAAGAAGAAGAAGAAGACAAACGTCGGCGTGGAGAGGAGGAAGAAGGAACGTATCTGGTACTTGCGGCGAACGAAGGAGGATGGAAAGTAAATTACCTCTGGAAGGTGGGCCGGTATACGATGCGAGGAGAAGAGGGTTAAAGGATGGGATGGCACGGGATTCGAGAGGATAGGATATGCACGTGAGACAGTGGAAGAGAGAAAGAGAGAGACAGTTAAGGCGGACAGAGTCTGCTGACCGACAGTAGGCTAGCGAAATTGCATCGCTAAAACCCTAGTCCTATGTCCGCGGGAACTCTTCTCTTTGGCGCCCGTTTTTTATAAAAACAATTCCTTCCCTTACCATTCTTCCAATTATGATCTATATCGATGCTAATCTTTTCTTTCGAAAAAGAAACGCCATTATGGTATGTTATATTCCATCACGAATTGATGCATAATTTCTTCCTCCTTTCTACCTTATATGTATTAAAAACTTTATTATTACGTATCTGTTAAAAAAATCCCATTCTGGCGTCATTTCTTGATGAAGATTTAATTTTTTACGATTTCAAATGGAGTATGAAGTATTCGACGTTGCGACTATCATTACTTCTGCGTCAAAACAATTTTTTTCTGCTATGTGGTGACGTTTTCTTTTCTTCTTCGACAGAGGGTGATGGTGTATCTTTCTCAGATCGCAAGACCACATTGTCAGTAGCATTGTAGCCCGCAATTCGTATCTAGTCCAATCAACCGTGCGAAACTTGCGCGTCAACCGTTACATCGCGTCATGCTCATCGATCTCGATGGCGGCTCGCGAATTATGAAGCACCATCCCATGGGCAATGTCGATCTTAAGTGGTAAATACAATATATTTATACTGATTATAAATTGAGAGCAGTGAATAGAGAAATGATTGAACCGTCAGGATCATGTTACACTGTTAAATATTAAAGCAGCAATGGTAACCCAATCCTTAAAGTTAAATAACATTTTGTTATTTTTAACTTCTATGTGTGCTAAAATGTTAATCAATTTTTGTGGTTAGTTTTAAAGTAAGTCATTAACATATGCATTTAGTACTTTTTCTGGAATTAAATTGTTTAACTCCATTTTAGTTAAATTAATGATATATTGGATAGAACAGTGGTGATTTATAGAAATAATTAAAGTAACTCAAATTGTGTGGATACACTGTTAAAAATGTAACCACGAGCTTCCTTTACATGTAAATGAAGTTCATGGTTATGAATGAAATTAAAAGTAATGAATGATTTAACTGAAAATTAAGTTGCAGTAATTACTTAAATGTAATGTAATGAACGTGCACATTTATAAAATTTTAATGCATTTTTAATAAAATTTTATGAAAAGTACATTAAATTTCATAAATTTTCATGAAAAATACATTAAATTTTATGTACACAAATATACTTTTTAGTTATAAATAAAAATTAAATTTAATATGTTATGAAATTAAGTTCAAATTGTGTTAACTTAAAAGTTAATGAAATGTAAGAACATTTCTAACAGTGTATAATTTAACATTAAGAATTTAAAAGCTAATTATAACCTTTAGAAAATCCCCAATTAAAAGTATTTATACTCTTACAAATAAATACTACATTGTACCACATAAATACATCGTATAAATTAATTACTCGCACTGAGTAAATAAATAATATAATGTTTTAAACGACTAAAAGAGCGTCTCGTCTAGCGATGAATTTTGCGTGATCGCGAGCCATCATTCGCCGTGCAGGCGGATCGAGCAGGAAGCAATGTACGTTCGTGCGAAACCTGTATATCATCAGTCCACTTACATTTAATTTTCGTGCCGTGCAGATCGCTGGTGCCGCGACAGCATGTGCATGCGTCAGTATGCGTAGCGCATAGATTATATACAGCCGTAGAATTCCGTAAGCAACAGCGCGCGACGAGAAGGGACGCGGTTTCTAATCATGAGTAATTTAGAAATATCCACAGAGGTATAGTCTACTTTGAAAATATTTATAATTATCTAAGCAGTGTTCTCTTTTTCTATGAGAGATGCTCACGAAAGCTTGTCTGCCGCGCGTATCTCGTTTGCACGGTAATCGTCGATGCCGTCGCCTCCGACGTGCTCCGACGTCGCAACGGACGTTCGCATTGCAATAAGATCCGCAGTAGCGTTGCGTGTGAAGAGGAGACGTGCGCGTGATCCACGAAAGGAGCCGGTAGTGGCCACGCGAGCGCTTCGGGCAACTCACCTCTCGCTCGCTCGCTCACTTTTCGCCTAGATGTCCTGACACATTCTTGCCGTACGCACACCACCCGCGCGCAAGACAGCTTTGAATTAATTCTCCCTGTCCCCTCCGTTTCTCCCGTCCATTCCTTCTTCGTCCATTTTGGACGAACATATTCCAGGGCCTTTGGTTCGTGTCCCAAAAATCTATTTTCCTCGCCCGTCCAGACACGCGAGTTACTTGTTCCTTTCTCTCTAATTTCTCTTCCTCTCTTTCTTGCAAATCGTGCGGCATAATTTCTGCATTCTCAAATGCTGGTTCCTTCTTTTTCGTAGTAGTTATTAAGCTTTTGAGTATTGAGATGGGCTGCAGTTACATATTATATTACTCTGCGCCGGATTGCACCGCGTAATTTCAATCGTTTCGCGGTTACTCACTTTTTCCTCTGTCTTTTTTCTTTGCTTCTTTTTCTCTTTTTTTTATGTTAACTAGACATTTGTGTTAAGATTCACGCTGTGTCGGTCATAATAACTGTTAAATGTTTGACGAAAAATTTAATTGGAAATTGGCGATATAAAATTTTGTCACAAATATTTACTATAACTTATCACGATCACATATCATACGTTGCATTATTCAAATTGCGGTTAGTTAAAATGCTAAGCGGAAATAATTATACAATACTTCACGCCATGCCGCCTATCGTGGATGATGCTAAAAAATATGCAGTTATTTTATCGGACGTCGTTATTAATATATGAGAAATAACCGCGTACTACCACGAGAGAGAAAAAGAAGCCGTCGTTGTAAATCCGATGCTATACAATAGTTACCGTTGATCCGAGATCTTGACTTTACGGCGGTCATTCGTCGCATTATCCTAATGTATCCTGACAGCTCGATCCGTCGACAAACTCCATAGAGGGGTCAGACGAATACCGAAGTTATCTCTCGGAGCAGTGGGCGAGAAAGAAAAAAAGACAAGTATGAATGTGTGCGCGAGGAAGAGAAAGAGAGAGAGAGAGAGGGGGGGGGGTAGGGGGAGAGAGAGAGAAAGTTATGTAAAAGTCGGTATTCCTTTTCCTTTTGTGAAAAATCAAAAAACAAATCGGGACCGCGCGTCGACGCTAGTCACGAAGCGACGATTTATCAAAAATTAATTATCCATTAGGCTTGGGATCGGGTAGAAAAGTGTAGCTTTGTTGCATACAATGGCCGGTTGCCCGAGGCCTCGTCAGGTATAACAGAGTGAGGGAGAGAAAAAGAGAGAAGAGGGTAAAAAGAGAAAGAAGGAGAGAGACCGCGACGAGTTCTGCCGCAGCGGCCACAAAAAATCGTCTACACCTCCGAATATTCTGCCATCGAGGCCAAGTTCATCGACAACAGGATATCTTTCTCTTTCGTTAACTTTTCCATTCTGCGTTTTTTACCTTTTCACGGATATGTGAGATAGATCAAGAATTTCTTAAACGATTATAAATAATATCTCTCAATTAAGTAAAATATTTTTGTCAATGTGACTAATAAGTAATCTTTTAATGTAGCAAAATGAAAAGCTTTAAAGTATTGCTAGTATCAGCAATAAAAAATATTAATCATATTTTCAAAGAATTCCAGAATATTACAAATAACATTAATTGTTTAATGATTGCAATGAATTTATTAATAACCATTATATGTATTTTTCGATGCTTCTTTATTCGATCTGATAAAAAACGTAGTATCTTTTCTTACTAACAAATTCGTTTGTAACATCGTTCTCTCCATATTTCTTTGCTTACTCTCGGTCCTCGCCCTTGAATCAGATTTCCGCACTTCCAAGTAATTTCGCACCGACGAAGAAGATCGAGAGGTGGCCGCATGGTAAACCCGAAGGTCAGGAATGCCTAAAATGAAGGAGAAGGCATTGATTGGAGGAGCCTCGGAGAGGCGTCCAGACGACGTTGCGACGATTCTGACGTTCTGACTTGATCTCGGCGGAGGCGGAGGACTTACGAGCATTTTGGGACGTTTCCACGAGATGTAGAGGACTAGAGGGAGGAGGGAAAAAAGAGGGTCTGTCAGTACGATGTTGGGGTACACTTTAGCAGATCATGTTAAATCGTAGAATTAGCTCCTTTGATCCCCTTTCCTGTTCCTTCTCTGCAGCCGGTATAACTTACGGTATTTATCCCGTAAACCCGGTCCTCACCCTGACCCCTGGACCTTATTTATAACTGTAGACAGGTTCACACTATGCTCGACCCTTCCTCCTTTGCGACACGTACGAGCCTCCAGCGTGCTTTAACTGACGGAATAATGCGAGAAGCGTCCTTCTCTTTCTTAGTCTTTCATATCTCTTTCCATTTCTCTCTCGTCGGCATTTACATTTCTGTACTACTTACTTACCAGACACAATACGCGCCTACTCGATAGCTCGAGTACGAGCGTTGGATACGCCCCAAGCACGATGCTGTTTTTGCAATATATTTATTATCTCCTTTGATTTATTACACTCACAATTTCGTGCTATTTGGATGTACAATGTGGATGTTTCCAATAGCTCGAAATGAAAGAACGGAACAGAGGGAAAGAGAGACAAAGAGAAAAAATTTGGCCGTACCCCGCGGTCAAGAGTGGCGAACCTATGGCACGCGTGGCTCACACACTAGTACACGCGGGAATTTGGGTGGCACGCACTACGACGTGCCATTTCTGAAATTTCTCCCCGCATATACTTTAGAAAGGTTAGTCAACTTTGCAACTAAAATTTATTATGGACTCCAACAACGTGGGCACACGCAACCACTTAAAAAAATATTAAATTTGCATATTTTGGCACGCACTACCAAAACAGTTCGCCGTTTCTGCCTCGCGGCCGTAACCGTTCGAGTATACAGTAAACGTACATATGGAGTAGTATGCAACGGGAAATTAACGTGGATAACTGTGAACGTATACTAATGGACTTAAGACAGGTTAATAAGCTATGTACATATAAAAGCCACTCAAGGAGTAATACAGACAAGGCAAGATGAGAATTATTAGATATACCAGAATTTACCAAGTATTTACGATCACACATAACGTGATACGTATTTTTATTTTGCTGCGAGCGAAGAAAAAAGTTTATAAATCGATGAAATTCTTGTTAGATGTTAGATGTATTGATCGCGATAGTTGGCATTTTGCTGATAAAAAAATTTCACTGGAGAGACTGACACGTGTCTAACTGCACGGGCGTAGCGTGTTCGCGGTGGACACGCCCGGAGGAAGATTCTGTTTTTTGTGTGCATACATTATTTTCGTTAATTTATCGGGCTTACATCTCTGTGCTATGCACACGCACGATGTAGATGTTTCCGATAGCTCATACAAGAATATGAAAGGGAAGAAGAAAACGAGAAAGAGGATGGAGGGGCTGAACGTTTGTGCGAGCAAGGATCTGAAATTTTTTCTTCGAGATTTATCCCTGTTGTTGATCCCCCGAATTTACATTTCCATACTCACTTGGCCAGCGCATGTAGCCATTCCAAAGCGCGCGAAAGAGACTAGAGCGAGTGGGCAGATGAGGAGCTATAATATTTGATAGTCTTTAGTATTGCTTATCTTTATCGATCCCTTGAATTTACATTTCTGCACTATTCACCTGTCGAATACTATATGACTATACCGTCGCATGTGGCATCTTCACCATTCAGTTGCTAATAAACGAAAGAACTGTGGAGTTTTACATTACAGTCGTTTTTATTGTGAATTCTTAGCTTGTTATGCCACCTTTGAAAATATCGTTAAATACAATTAGATTTGCGTCAGTAGGGCTAACTTTTTATTATAGAGATTTTCTTTCCTCTTGCGTTATTACGAAGAGCAAACGCGTTATCACGAGAATCCCTAACCTCAATTCTCTTTGAGAGATTCCGGGCTCGTTGATGGATAGCTGGATGGTTGAAAAGAAATGGTCGTTGCATTTTCATAGGTGAATGTGAGGTGGAGGATCTCTACCTAGAGATAGACAGAGAGCGAGAGAGAGAGAGAGAGAGAGAGAGAGAGAGAGAAGACACGAAAGAAGCAGTAGAGAGGGAAGGGGGGAGGGAGAAAAAAGACGGATGGGAAGAATTTTTTATTTTTAGTGGATGATTCGGATGAATCTATCTTCTTTCCTCGTTCTTTCTCTCCTTTTCACTTTCTTCCGGCACCTCTTTCTTTCCTTTTCATGTCTTCCATGTCTTCCTTGTTCAACTCCATCAAATCGAAGAGACATTGAATATGTGCAGGCTAATACTTTAACGTCTGTTATATTGATGCCAACTGGTATCGTTCACGAACTCACTACCAACATAAAAAAAATATTTTTTTTCTGTGAACTGCGATTGACCTCACAAAAAGATTCGTATTCGACGAGTGGATAGCTTCTTCGATCACAGTCCGGCAGTTTTCGTTTCACAAGGCAGGTATTTCTAATTACGCATGACTTTATCTTTGACACAAGTTGGAATTCGAATTAATGCTCGGCTTTAAATCAAACTTATGCGAGTTGTTCTTTCTAATCGTATACTTATTTCGTTTCGATTGCTCGAGCAAAGATTGAACATGAAAGCTGTTCCGTCGTGTTTCGAATAATGTCTCGTCACTTCCAACACGTGATTGAGAGCTGTGTTCAATAAAAATGATTCGTTGTCGAAGTATATATTATGTAAGAGCCGCGCGATATGTCATGTTCTGCTCTTCATGTTCAGCCTACGACGCGCGAGATACGCTCATGGCGAGTAATGTATTTAAATGTCTTTTACTGGATAACAGAATTGGTGATGTGACAAGAGCTGTTTTCAAGCTGTTAAAATTGCAGCATGAGTACACAAGTTTCTTAATGTTGTAACTATTATGACTTACACGTAAACTGTCAGGATGATTTTTTTTTTTTTTTTTTTTTTTTTTTTACGCAGCATTACTTTAAACTGCTACTCTGATTATATATATGAGTGTCTCACAACTATTACATTTCCTCCTAAGAACGTATTTTTGAGATAATTTTGAGACGAAAATTTTGATACAAAAATGTCGAGGCTACAATAGTTTTTGAATTATAATTAATTAAATTTAGTGTAATTCGAAATTAACTATTATAACGTCGATATTTTCGTATTACACTCTAATAATCTATAGCAATGAAATTTCACTGCATTAAATTGAAATTTCAATATAGGCATTAGTGGCAATTACGCGAATGTTACTGCCAGTGAATTTTACTGCAAGATGGGAAAATCCATTCGATAATTAGAGTAAAAAATTTACTTCAAAAAGGAGTGAATTTGGAGATTAGAATAATGTCCATTCCAAATCCAAATAACAAAGCCTACGGAGGCAGATTTTGAACAAAGCATGTTATTAATTTATTAACCTATCAATCTTATTTTTAATTATTATTATTTTATTTATTTTTAATTATTTTTATTTTATTTTTAATTATTTCATTCTGTCTCTTATGTTTATGTCGTATGTGTCTCAAAATGCATCTCGCCTAATCATGACAAACGATAAACATGCGATAAATGGTGTGCTATTTCGTTAAATTCCTTGCAATACCATTCAATGCATCTTGCAATGCATTATCAACTAATGCTTAAACCACTTTGATTAATTGAATGAAATAGTTCACTCTTTTATGTAAGAGTTAATAGACTAATTTCAAAGCAGTGAAAATCCACTTAAAGCAATGACTTTGCTACTCACTTTTGTTAACAGTAAAGTTTTCATTGCTACAGATTTAGAATAGAATTTTCGTTTTAGAATGTTCAAAAGAATCCAGAAATAATAATAGATATTATAAAAATAAAATGGTTTTGGACTTATAAGCATTTGAAGCTTATAATTTCAAAAATTATTGCAGTTTCAATATTTTCGTATTAAAATTATCGTCTTAAAATTATCTCAAGAATAGTCCTTAAGAGGAAATGCGGT
>NW_017259196.1:1465516-1472316 GCF_001594045.1 Atta colombica
AAAAATAATTTAATTTACTATTAAATCCTTTTTACTCTAAATATTTAAAATTTATTGGATCATTAAAATAATTTTATAAGAAACAACAATGCTGCAAAAAGTTTTGATATTCTAGTTAACAATTTAAGAGCCCTACACAATTTTTTTCATAGTCTGACAAAATTATTTTCAGATCTGTATCTAAACTTTTAGATACAGATCTGAAAATAATTTTAGATGCTTTAGCAAAACCGTTCTTTCAGTGTTGAGTAGGTTTATCTTTAATATCCATTGCGACAACGTGAGAAGAAATGTAAATTGCTGAGAGAGTTATTCTATTCTTTCCACTTTTTTTTCGTCACTTTCTGTCTTATTAAGGTTACGCAGATTATGCAATCATCGTTGGTAGAGCATGATAATGTCAGGCCGTCCATTACGCTTACGACTATTGCATTCGCAACGACCATCGACCTTAGATCACAGAACAGGCGACCAGGTGTGTCGCCTTATCCGGCTGGTATCGCGGTAGATAGCGCGCGTGCGATGCCAGAAGGGCTTTTTCTGCTTCATGACTCACGTAAATCGTGCGTACTCTCGCGTAAATTGTGCATTGTCTTCGGGCTTCAGGACAGTCATGCGTCCCGCGGTCGTACAAGTCTTTCATACTTCATCGTCAAGAACGCACTAAGACTTACCTTACCTTACCTTACCTTACCTTCAACCATCATAAAACCGCGCCGTCGGTGTAGTTTAACTATACATCCTTAATTACCGTTAATCTGGTTAATTAAGTGCGCAGATGGGACCCGCATGTGGATTTGAAAAATTGACCTGCACAATCGAATGTAGATTTTCAAGGTGCACGACCACGTCCTACTTTCGCGTCGCTTGTCGCAGGTCGCGAATTCCTGCTCACACGACAGTGATTTGTTTTACGCGTTACTGGGCCAGCGAGGCGATAATCGTGGAGAAGGGAAATGAAGAGAGAACCGGGTGAGCTTGTATGCAGAAGAGACAAGAAGAGAACTGTTACGACAGTAAGAGAGGGCCCAGCCAGTCAGCGAGGGGCCCCGTCGCGCTTTTTACGATCGCCCGCGTTAGATCGTCTCTCTCGCCACCGGTCACTGGTCACTGGTAGGGCAGTCCTTGAGGATTCTTTTTTTTTTTGCGCGAAAATTTAATTAGATCGGCGGTGGGCCCGCGCGCACTCGATTTGAAATTACTTTTACGAGGGGCCTCACTTCCTTTTTTCCCGCCCCGCGTGGTCACGGCGCCGTAATTAAAGCTAGGTGAGTGTCTGGCCGCGTTCCTCCCGGTGTATCCGGTGCTCAGGGCCGACGCCCTCTGGTACCCTCCCTCTGGTTGGATACCCTCTCCTTTCCTCGTCTTTCGTTTCTCGTCCTTCTCTTCTAAGTCTTTTCTCCCATCTTCTCCCGTGTCTTCCCGCAATCTCCATCTCACTACCTCCTTACAATTCTCCGCGTTCTCCGTCTTTCCTTCTCTCGTTTTTCTCCTCTCATTCTCGATATCTTAATTGCCCGTCTGCCGAGATATTTTCGCGAATCGCAAATTTATGGACCAGCCCCTTAGCGGATCGCGCTAACGACGTACTTGTGTGTACATACGAACGTGCACGGGCGCGAGAGCAGGAGAGAGTTATAGGGAATGGCCGCGTGCGGGAAAGAAGGTGAAGGAAAAAGGTGATCCGGGCGAGAAAGAGAGAGCGGGAGGACAGAAAACGTAATCGTCGGTCTCTCGCTGTGAGAATCATTTCGTTATTTCGCGCGCTCTCTTTCGTGGAATCGACGTGGCAATATCACTGTCTTAGCATTAAATTAAAATCATTAACGCCGGAATACTACAGTGTTAAATACCCGCCCGGTATTCCCTCTACGTGCCGTTTTGTCCGTTTCCGTACGTCTGTCCATCGTCGTCGTACTGGCTCTTGCTCTTGCTATGCCATCGCGCGCAAACATTGCATTAACATTTAAGTTACCAGCCAATCTTTACGATTAACGAACACCAAGTATCATTTTAATCGGGAACTCAAGGACGTATTCATAGCGATTTTTTTACATAATCTTATTTTGCTTCGTATTCGAGTTGAGCAACATGACACCTCTCAAAAGGTTTCGATGTTGACGAGAGGTTTCCTACCTTCGTAGATGAAGCCGTATTTTTCTAGCGGGAATATTAACGCGGGAATGTTAAGGACACTTTTCTTGCTCATATGCAAATGGAATGGATTTGTTTCCTATATTTTTACTAGCATTGCTGAAATGATACATCTTACTCTCTTTAGAGAGGAATCTAATTCTAAAGAATAACAATTAAGCTATAAGTGTTGAAAAAGAGTGGCTCAATTATCATTTGTAAGACTGGGATGTCACTCTTTAGAATTAAATTTCACTTTAATGATTTTGAAGCGTAATCCTATTATATCAATCTATTATTAAAAATTATTGGTATCACTTTATTTAGACAGCATTATCATAATAAGAGTTCGTAGTAAGAGTTCTCTGAAAAAATACGGATCCCGCGGACGAGATCATCACTTTACCGTAACTTATTCTCGTCTCACCGACACTGACTCCCTCGTCTTCTCGATAGACGGTTGAATTGATTTTTATTCATCGCAGCGATCCGAGAAGACTCCCTCCTGGTCGACGAATTATGCTAGTATAAAGACGATCGTACGGAGCTTGGGCAAGAATCTTGCGTCTCGAACCGTAGCGGTTATCTAAATCTGTCGCGTGTAATAACATGCGACGCCGTTTAAAAGGCATACAATTTAGATAACATCTAAACGAGGCCGTGAGGTATCGCGGTATTTGAAGAATGACTTCCATATGGTTACTCGAGCCTCTCCCCGCTCGTATCGAGGTAATTCCAATTCAATTTAGGGAACATTGCAGGCGTCGCGTGACATTCCGGTAGACTTTAAATATAATTAATCTTTTGCTCTGACGATAATCATATTAGTTATTTGCTGATGATGTCCACGAAATCATTAACTAATATATTTTATTATCTCTCATGGGATAAAAATATCTTTGTAAACATCTTTGTATAATCATACAGGGTATTTGATAAGTAACGATAAACAAAACTCTTGCATAGGGATAGAACGTATTAAACTGAGTCGAAAAATCCTGTAGCATTTTGCAATTTTCGCAATAATTAACAAGATATCAATTACTAAAAATCACCGAATATTGATCTTTAATAATTTTTTTACTCAAATTATCAACTTTACAGAAAATAAACAATTTTTGTCACTTGTTGCTTTTCTGTAAATGTTAGTACTTCAGTAAAAAATTATTGAAAACCAATATTTGATGATTTTTAGTAATTAATATCTTGTTAATTGTTGCGAAAATTGTAAAATGATACAGGACTTTAATTCAGTTTAGTTCGCACTACTCTTATGCGAGAATTTTATCGTTACTTATTAAACATCCTAATTTATTTTAATACATTTTTTTAAATGTATCTTTTATAAACTGCATGATTTTTTATTTTTAAACTGCAGGACAAATATATATATATATATATATATATATATATGTGTGTAAAATTTTATTCTATACATTACCTTAAGGTTTATTTTTAAATATCGAGTTGAGATAATGAAATTCGTCGGTAATCACATCTGGAACCTATTATCCAAGCACGATGACCGATTATATTTTAGGCGTCGCAGGCCGTTCGCGATTTAACGACGCAGTAAAAATGCACGCCCCCGTTATCGATAATGGAGTTTCGAAACGGCGGAGGTCCGGCAGTGACCATACATGAGGGTGAAAGCCGCGTTCCACCGGCAAAGCTCGCGTGCATCGGGGTAATGATCGGCGGGGGAAAAGGATTCAGAAGTGGTCTTAGCTACGTCGCCGAGAGAGAAAGAGAGAGAGAGAGAGAGAGAGAGAGAGAGAGAGAGAGAGAGAGAGAGAGAGAGAGAGAGAGGCGCGGGAGGAATTTTAAGTTGGAAACCTTGTCGCGCGTTCCTTTACCTCGAAATCATGAATGCCAGTGTCTCGTGCCGAAGAAGCACCTTTGACTCCTATCGAGAGAGAGAGAGAGAGAGAGAGAGAGAGAGAGAGAGAGAGAACGGGGATGCGAACGTAAAATTTGAAAAGATTTTTCAGTTCTTTCGAATGAAAGAGAGCGGTCGAGATCGAAGGGCGCCGACTAGGACAGATCGGTCGCTTAATGGAATTCTCTGTAACGCGAAAACGGTGCTCCAACGACCAATTATCGTCCTCTTTCTCCCATTCTCTTCTGCGGATCCAGTGGTTTCGGGATCGAGGACTTTGGATCCCTGCCACTGAAATTATATCGGCATTCGCGTAAATGCTTCGGTCCATGCACTCACATATGTTCGGTCGGGCACTTGAATTGTATTTTATGACTGGATTCCCCTCGTAAAATTAACGAAATTCGAAGAATATTCGCGGCGCTTGTCCACCAATTGACTACCATCTTAATTAATGATACTGTCGGCTACCTGTGAAATTGATTCATTGAGTATACTTCCGGTTTTTGACGGAAAGTTTCGACCAAACCGAGACGCGACATGATATGAATATAATCCTCATTGTAGCGGTTTGCGTATTTAATTATGAACAAATGTTATTTAATAAATCAGCCAATTTAATAAATCTCGCCGTGTAATATGTATTGTATTTCGGTCATACCATAATTCATCAGAAGCAATTTAATATTACAGATTAGTATTATCGATTATGATAGACGTAATTAATTTAATTTTATCATTTTGATTTTGCTGGATTTCAAATATATTTTCAATTATCAAAATTAAGATTGAAGACAGAGAAAGAAAAAACAAGCATCTTTGGTATGAATCACTTACTTTCTGAATCTGAATCAATGAAATTCAATGAAGTTGGAAATGAAAGACAATTTGAGCATTATATAATTAAAATACCGATATTTTACATCAGTTCCTTTATCGTGTATATTGAAGTGAATTTATACACTAAAGCAAGGTTAGTTAAATTAAGGATTCCTCGTTTCATTGATTTTTTAGATCATTTTCACTGTGAGTTAACTGATTTCCAATGCTAAACTACTTGAAACTGCTATCAATGTTTATCTACTGATTTGAAGAATATAAAACTATTAGCGGAAGCTCTCATCGAGCTTGATCAATTTGATCTTGGTGAGTTATGTAAAGCGTAATCGATTTCATAATAATTAACTCGTCTATACAGCATTAATTAATAATAGACATTTAAGTACAAGTATTAATGGATATCTCAATCTTTGTGGAATACCTTCGTTACGGGGAAAATATGTCTCTGATAGATTATCTCTAATTTAAATTCGACTAGAAAAATTTCAATTTAGGGTGCGATGAAACTTGAAGTTTCGAAAGTTCATAGTCGGTTGCTACGGAATGCTATGAAATACTGTGGAATGTGCTTCATTCAGGATTAATATCGCCACGATGGCCGCTTATCCGAAGCCCGGCTGGCCTGAAACGATCGCGGTAGAGACCGTGTTCGAAGGCCGATATCTTCGGGATGGATAGTGCGTGTCTGCGGACGATCCAGTATTTTCTACGCTGGTTGCCCGGTTGGTACAGCTCTTGCTATCAACTGGCTCGCGGTAATATTACCCGGAAAGCGTCAATGCTGCGCATTACAGGGCGCCCTAAGGCCCCGCTGCCACACGCCCACGATTGCTCTTCGATTTTCTAACGGCTCTGGCACGTATTCTCGTCAACCTTATTCCTGTACGCATCGTTCGCCATCAGTAGATATATCAGCGGCTCTCTATCTCCCTTTGTAATAGAACGCCAATGGCTCTATAAGTGATTCGTGCCCGTTCTTTTCCATTCTCTTTCTCTCTCTCTCTCTCTGTTAATCTTTTGATAATTGAAAATAAACTCAAAATTTTGAGCGAAATCAAAGCAATCTAATTCTCAATCTACTCAAAGGTACGTTTTATAGATTTTCAATTTTGCATCTTTTCACGGAATATACTTGAGAAGCTCTTGCTTCTGAATTGCCATCGATCTAAGAGACACCATCGAGGAATTTGCAAGTTTTCACAGTACCATGATTTCACGCTCGAGTAGCCATGCATATGCGATATCAATCGAGAGGAGGCATCGAATATCGATGATCGGTTCTGGTCCAGCGGAGAAAATGGGTTTGAAGGAATTAGAAGCGCATACGCGGCGTTCTACGTTCGTACGCTAAACCGGTAGATAAACGACGTAACCGTTGTATCATACTCATTACGCACATTTCTTCAGCATTGCGTTTTCTATCTTTTTTTCTTTTGCTTTATAATATACATAATATAACATATACACACATATACTTTTTTTTAATAGTATAATATAACAGGTACATACATTTCTCTCTTTTCCTTCGCAAGATCTCAAGATCCATTAAACTTTTCTTATTTCTAATTAAACTCGATATTCCGTTTAAGTCTTACTTATTAATATTTTATACACACTTTTACTTAACATTTCAACGCACCATTGCAAAGTGCTCTATACCAGTAATGAATGAGAAAAGGAAGAAGAGAAAGATTCAGGGAGATCCGGTCAAGTAGTCTCTCGCGTACAGTTCGCGGACCGGCGCGGGATTGTATTGCCGGTGGACGTAAAGCGCGAAATATACGGTGGTTCTTGCGGCGAGGACACATTGTGATCGTACAAGCTGTGCGGGTACATGTGCGTCAGCGAGATAAGTCGTGAGACCAAAAAGGAAATCGCGGGTTGCGAGAGAGAGAGAGAGAGAGAGAGAGAGAGAGAGAGAGAGAGAGAGAGAGAGAGAGAGAGAGAG
>NW_017259196.1:1472416-1487929 GCF_001594045.1 Atta colombica
CGCGGCGGTGGCGGTCACATTCGTTTCGGAACTCGTTCAAGGTCTGCATTTGCACGAACGAAGAAGCACCACTGCTGCAGTAAATGGAGCGACTCTATAAAGATCGAAGCTTACCCGTAGCACGAGAGGTGGATCGCATCACGATCCACCTCTCGCAGCTTTCCACGTCGTACAAAAATTGACGAATCATTAAATATCGGCTAATACCGATATCAAGGTTTAATGCGATATCCTATATCAGGATCATGGTACGCACAAGTCTAATCGAATCAATTTGTGCATGGAAAAAGTAACTTTGCTGAGGTATTTAAAAATTTAGCTAAGTACAGACCTGAAAATAATTTTGTTGGATTATCAAAATAAATTACGTATACATAATTTTTATAAAAATCTCAAGCATCATGAACAATACTGCAAAAAATTTTGATACTTTAGCACCTAATTTGAGTATTTTTGAATATAATTGTTTTGGCGGTTCAACAAAATTATTTTCAGCTCTATATCTAAATTTTTAGATACTTGAGCAAAACTATCTTTTCCGTGTAAAATGTATGTACGTATACATTGCACGTATCTACATGTGTACGTTTCCCCGATTATACATTACAGTCGCCGATGCATGCGGGTACACGAACAGTTCACGGGTCGTTAATCGATTTGCACGTCCCGATGATACAGACGATAGATGAAGTCGAACGTGAAACCGATTTCGATACAAACGAGACATCGGTGTTACGCGCGAATGCGCACTGTTGCGTGTATAATGTAACTTACGTGGGCGTGTTCCTCAGATATTCATGCCACTCCGTGTAAATACGAAGAGGTAAATGCGGACTTTGCAGACTATGTGAGGTGGGACATGTAATGCTAGAACTCTCGCGGGTTATCGGGTATAGGAAGCATCGGGATGGTTTTATGCATAGAAGTTGCGTTACAACAGCAATACAAATCGATTCTGAGTCGCGTCGATCGAAACTTCAATCGTATGCTATCGACCATTAAGCATATGACTTGATTACGAGGGTTACTTATTACCGATATGAGCTAGATGTCTCGATCACGATGAGTACAAGGGAGACAGTACATTGGATTACACCGGTAATCTGATATCCCGCATCGTGCATTTCTGTTCGTGGCTCCTTAAAGGTTTAACAACTCTCTCAACGATAACGTAATGGTCATCATTATTGCGGCAATGGATATTATTATTAACCTTTTTTTAGAACTGTCATCTAGTTGCATGTCGATAGATCGTAAAGATAGCATGAGATTGGTTATCAGAGCTAATTCTGCACTAAAAAAAGTACAAGCGAGTAACATTTTAACAATCGTCATTTTAAAAGTCGATACTCCGTTTCACGCATTCTGTGTTTTGAAAACCCAAGTTCAAGTTTTCAAGTAGTGTTTCATCAACTCGAACCTGATTTAGAGCGGGATCTCTTTGCCAATGCTGATAATTGTATTCGTGCGTGCGTGCGTGCGTGTGTGCATGCGTGCGTGCATATGCGTGTCAGTGCGCGAAAAATGCGAAGGTCGTTAGCCGTTAAATACCGAACGCTGCCTGCGAGATTGAACGAGGTGCGTACGATCGAGAGAGATATGTAAAAGGTCCGCAAGCATGCATGCACGCACGCATGGGTAATATTCGCGTGGCGCATTTATGGAACATATTATTCAAGTACACGAGCGAGAAACGCACTACGAAGATGTGAGAGGGTCTACGCGAGGCGATTTACGCTTTTGCAACGAGAAAGACAAACGCATTATTTGCAGATAAGAAAGGAGATGTTAACTCTCAACTACACCTTAACTACACCTGAAAATTACATCTAACTTTTAAAGTAAAAGTTCTATTTGAAATAAAGAATGTAAGTAAACCCCTTCGCTTTGTGGCGATTGATAGAGGAAGATTAAAATTCTTTTTATCTATATCTAATTTAGAAACGTTCAATCAGCGTCAAATATTCTTTATTATTATATTTGCACTTTGTTAAATTTGAAAGTTTACTTCAAGATATATATTTTGAGGTCTAATTTAGAATACAATCATCCAAAAATTTTCGTTTTGAATCCAAATGACTCATTATTGCAGTCGAAAGTTGAGTACATAAATAAATATTAGAAAATTTTGTTTAAATAACTTGATTAAATAATGATAGTATTAAGAAATTGCTATAAGATAATAAATGGTATAAAAAGTAGTAAGATGACAGAAGTCGAACGCATTTTATCTTACGAATCTCACGGGAGCACGGAACCTTAAGCATGTATAATGCTACGGCTGTTTCTAAACCGATCGGCGCAAGGCATCTTGGATGGAGATCCAACGTAAAAACTGGCAGAGACACGCGGTGTTTTTGAAGAGCGCAGAGGGTGCACTCGTTGCGAACGTAGGATGCCGACGTCGGCAAAAAGGAGCACTCTTGCCGATGCGATTTTTGTCATCTTCCTTGCCAAGGACGCGTTCACGTCGTGTGCACGTCGTGCGGCTGGTAGTACGAGAAACGCGAGAAACGCGGGAAGAGCATGAAATCGATCAGAAGTCATGAGAGATCGAAGTAGAGGAGGGAAAAGAAACAAGGAAAGGAAAGTTCTTGAGAGGAGGGGAAAAAGAGCGAAAGGAAGAAGTGCGCATGAGAGAGAGAGAGAGAGAGAGAGAGAGAGAGAGAGAGAGAGAGAGAGAGCCAGGAAAAGGATTCGTCACGCTGGCAGACATACAAGTACGTAACATCGTGTCTGCATGCACTAACACACATGAATCTGTGCGGCGACACACCGAGCGCGTACTAGTGAGTACGCGTGCTGGTGAGTCTCGTTCCCTTTAAAAATCCGCGAAGCTATCGGGTCTCCGTCCTGCTCTATCATTCTCCGCTTCTGCCTCCGGTCCGTCGCACAGCGCGTATTTCCGACCTTGAAAGATGTAACAAGTTGTAACGCGGACCAACGTGGACGAGAGCGAGCGAAGCGATCGCGCGGTCAACGAAGCCGACTTCAGCAGACTCCTGTGGCAGCCTCCTGGATTGTAACTCTATAAAAGCTTAATTGTTTCTCATTTTACGGTTCAATCTTCGTGGCTCTTCTCTCCTTATACGCTACACCCTTCTTAACTCGGTGCTATTCCCCCGCTGTCTAGTTTCTTTTTCCACTGTGCCGAGCACGGGATCGATGTTGCCTCCTCCGTCGAACATGAATTCCCTCGTCTCCTTCTTATATGTTTTCTCGTCATCCTCCGCTCTTCTCCGCAATATCGATCCTCTTCAGTCTTTCCTTTCGCGTCTTCACTCTCTACTACTTCTTCTTCATCTTGTTCATATCCTGATTGCTTTTAAGTGGCTAGCGTAGTTCTAGCAGATGTCTTCGATAACTCTACCTTTACCGCAAATCCACTTATGATGATGATTTCCACGATATTGGCTGGTCCATAAATATAGATGCAAATCTGTATAGCGTACTTGAATTTGGTTTCAAGTTTTACTCTCTGTTATTAATCTCACTGTTAAATTCATAATGTTCAGTTATGCTCGCTTTGAGTTATTTTTAATCATTTCTATAACCTCATTAACTCTGCTCCTACTCAATATCGTTAATTTAACTGAAACAATAAACAATTTAATTCAAGAAAATGTATTAAATTTGATTCAAATTTAGTTTTTTGTTTACTAAGTACCTACGTTAATACGGATGTTCTTGATTTTGAAACTGATTAATAAAATGAAATAATTTGTTGTTTAACTCAAGAGATTGGATTGCCATTGCTCCTTAGTATAATAGAGATCACTGCTTTATCATCTTTTTTAATTGCTTTTTCTAAAAGGTCTTTTTTCAGAAAGATTTATTTAAAATCAAATGTTAGGAATTGAATATGCGAGATGAATTCACAGCTTTTTTCCAAGTCGCTATCAGCATGTTAAATGAGAATGAGAAACGGGAAACAGTGCTCTTACGATATTTTGTACGAAATCCCAGCGGCATGAAAGAGAAAGGACGAGGTTAATATTACACAGTTACAACGCAGTTCTTCCTTCGCTTCACAAACCGTTCTTTTTATTTCCGCATCGCTGTTTTATCGCAGTCGCGCAACACCGCAAGAAAGGTCATCGTGCGCAATCACTTTTATGCATTTGCGACTCTGACATTGATGATGAAGCGCTTTACTGGGCACACCTTCTTTTCATTCTTCAGTTGACGATTATAATCAACTGCCGGTTGTGTATCCGACTTCTCGTTGAATACGTGTTATCTTTCTGATGCTCGCTCAGTCTGATTTTGACATCACATTATATTTCTTTCCACATTACTTGCAAGACAGTCTTTGTTTTATTACAAGTTATTTTAAACGTCACATGATAAATATAAATTTGATTTACAATATATTTGAAACTATTTCTTATCAACATAATTCATTTGTAGTAAAAAAGCAAAGTCGCATAACGTTAAAAGACTATAAACTAGTTAAAATGAGGGACACAACAAGACTAATAATAGATGTAGGACAGTTACGAAACAATCGCTTATACACAAATCTATGCTAAAATGAGCGATTGGTTGCCATATGATAATTATTCGTTGAAATATATGAGACGTTTACGTGTGTGACGTGATATAAACCTCCCGGAAGAGGTCGAAAGAATGCCGAGGAGTTATCAAAAAGATGTGTGAATGTTTTTCTCGCACGAGTGGCTTGACGAGAGTTCGGGGAAACGCTCGAGGAATCTTCTAGCCTCCCCGCGATGTCTTTCGGGGTACAATCTTTCCTTAAAACACTTTTAAATATATCGGTAAAAGGCGCTGCGGGCGAACTCGCGGGAACCGCTAACCGGAATCGATCGTGCGGGCCTCGCTCTTTCCCAAAAACTATTCCCAAGATATACTCTAGGAAGAGCCTGAGCTAAATGAGCGAGTAGGAGGAGGGCACGGTCGTGTCCTTGAGAGCTAGAGGCGAGGATAAATACACCCACCGTCCTAGAATTCTAACTCTAAACCTTCTCTCCTTCTCTTACTCATTCTCGCGATGATGCCCTAGACCTGGCGCAAGAGGGCGTACATAGAGAAGTCCAGGTAAGACGCGAAAGAAGAGAGGACTGTGGGTAGCGGAATAGTGGAGGCATGGTTATTACAGAACGTTGTAAAATTATGGATCGTTAAGTCGCTTTACGAGTTTGTTCTGTTCGCTCAGGCATCTTGCTTCCTTTCTCTCTCTCTCTCTCTCTCTCTCTCTCTCTCTCTCTCTTTCTCTCTCTTTCTTTCTTTTCTAGTGCTGCTTATTCTTCTTCTTTCTTCTTCCTTTCTCTCGCCTCTTTTAATCAACACGGATATATCGACTCTCTTCTTTCTTCTTGCGATCGATCTCATGTTTTCTGTTTTCCTCGGTGATGATAGACTAGCATGGATTATATATTTTTGCTTAGTGTGACCAATGAAATTCATTGGTTCGTTAATTTGTTCGTTGTGGCGATTTGGATAGTGCAAGATTTTCGTCTATGGACGAGTGATTTTTTTCGTAAATATTCGATCGACCGTGCTGCTAAGGACGAGCGTGTTGACGATAGTTTATCGTGGTTGCCAGGTTTATACGAGCGATGTGCCTCAACGTGATCATCATAAAACCTATCTACTTACGAGTTGTATACGTCGCATATATGCGGCAATCACATGGTCTACGCACACTAATATGACGCGCGAGAATATCGGGAATGATATCGACAGCATCGATGCTGTTAGATGATCGCCTCGTTCTCTCGAAATCGCTAACTTTTTTGAATTTTTTTCGTTTTCTTTCGTACCGAAGACTTTTCGAAAGAAGTAATTTTATGGGAGATGTTTTATTATTGACCTAACGTGCTGAAACCAAGGGCATGCATGAGGCTTCTAGTAAGTTCCTAATTGCAACTGCGGATTCGACTCCGCCTTGCTACTGTGATCTTGAGAAAATAGACGATCAAATTGAACAAGAGAAGTGTATCCCGGTAGAGAATTCACGAAGGCACGAATGAGATTAATTCTGGGAGTTGCGTGTTTCCTGTTACGTGATGTCGAGCATCGGGCCGAGAGGTTGTCTCAACGGAATGATATTATTAGAGATGACCCAAATAGGTTTTTTCGAGTGCTCGTCGACGTAGAAATCTTCGGGACGCTAACGGGTTTCCAGTTATACGGAGCGGCGTGAGGAACGCCCGCGAGCATGAACGCGTGTAGCATTCGAAAGGGATCGCCCAGAGGCTGCCATTATTCCGCGTGATCTGGCGTATCGTCAGATCGGGAAGCAGAAGTAAAAAGAAATAGTTGTAGTAGTAGTAGTAGTAGTAGTAGTACAGAAAGAAAATACGGTAGAAAGTGACGAGACGTCCTCGCGAGAATGACGCAGCCTCGCCAGCATTGTTTCTGCCGCCGATTTCATTGCATGCTGTTTCATCCCTTTTATTTTTGGGTCGGTCAATATCGTTCGAAGCGCGTAAAATTTTTTCGTAATCGACGAAACAAAAGGTTATGGATATCATTTCGCTCAGCCGCAGGTACCTATAATACGCTCACACGAGGTGGGCACATCTCAGTCTCCTTTCCTTGCAGTCCGATGCCTCTCGCGACCACCAAATCATTTCTACCATCTTCTTTGCCTTCTTCTTCTTCTCTTTCTCCGTCCCTCTTTGCCTTTTTCTTCTTCTCGGAAGCGATCCCATGGCGGTAAGGTAATTGTAGTGATTATGCCCCGTTCTCTCATTCCCTCTCGCTCGCGCTCTCTCCCACTTTCTTGCTTTTTCCTCATCTCTCACTCTACGGAGGCATCGATGTTCGTGTCCTTCGCGAATCCCAAAAAATCATACCGCGCCCGTAAACCCGACGAATGATCCGGCAAATCATCCTTTTTCTTGTCTTCCGTCATTTCCAGCGATAATCGTTCGCTCTCTTTGGTTTTCATCGTCATTGTTTCTCAGCAACAACTTTACTCCTTCTTCGCCTACGTTTCGTTACCCTGATTCGTTCGTGTTTCTTGCTTGCCATCGACGAGCTCGCGATCATGGCGATCGATGTTTTGTTCAGATGTACCAGCAGCTGCTAGTTCGTCTCTTGTCGTCGTCGCTGCAGCGAAGATTCACCTGTTTCTACGGAACAGGGATTAGGTGGTACGAATGGATTTGTACTTTCTGTATTTTGTAACCTGTGGCTGTCACATAACATATGTTGTATACCATATCATAAATAATATCCTATCTATTCGAAGATAGTTTTATGACTATTGGCTTGTGCGAAGAATCCTATGAAATGTTTTCCGATACTTGATGCGATTTTATACTCACAAAAAAGAATAATTTACACAGATTAAAATTGTTAGAAAGTTTATGATTGTAGATATTTTAAGTTTTATTAAATAGAAATTAAATGCGCGCTAGCATTTCATACAATTCTGCAAAATTATACAATTTTCTAATTGGAATTGTTCGGAGGGATACTATTATATTTTTTCTAGCATTTTTTTATAGCATTTTCACATTCTTGCTTTTCGCAACGTAAAGCGCGGAATCGATGTACATCGCGAAATCACGTTAGTTGCTTTCCATTTACACCAATTCTCAGATAATTCTCACTAGTGACATCGTAACTCAGTTGAATGCGCGTTCTTTTTGCATTCTAGTAAATGAGATTCAACTAAGCTTTTACTCCTAATCTGCACTAGTTCAAGACCGTGCTTTAGTGAGTCTCGTAAACTCAAAGTGAGGAAAAGGTTATGAACCTGTGTTGACATGTGATAACTTTTTACCAAAGTAAGTAAGTAGTGACGTCATTAATCTGAGTATAAAATACTCAGCTCATTTCAGACTTATAGCGTTTTCTCTTGGCTGGACTATCGCCCACCAGTGCAACTCAGACAGTGTAGCATGTTTCCTTGGCTGGTAGGCGAACTCATTCAGTGTAACGTGTTTCCATGGCTATAGTGTAGTGCAAATTTTATGCACGAAGTGGGTTTTTGCTACACGATTTCAAAGAGACGGTATAGAGCCAGTGTGACATTAAAAATTTGAAAATGGACGTTTACCGACAGCAGAATTAAACATGATAGCATGAAATAGTATACACCATGGTGTATGTACTTGTAGTGCAGCACTGATGCAGCACTTACACGAAACTGGTGTAGTGCGAGGTTACACTCAATGTATCTCAAGAGGAAACGCTATCAGTTTCACTTGTGTGTAAATGGAAAGCAACTGTTGTATGTAGACAGAAGCTCTGAGTGCCGTCACGATTTCGGCAGGGTGCCACGGCGAAAGCCCGGACTTTTATCGGAAGGAGGCGAGCGCGAGAGCGAGAGAGAGAGAGAGAGAGAGAGAGAGAGAGAGAGAGAGAGAGAGAAGGTTGCAAAGGAGATGAAGGAGTTCGGGAAGCCCGCGAAAGAGATGGCGGTCAGCCCCTCGCGATGTGTCCGTCAGTCCGGCTATATATCACGTGTAAACGACTCGGGTATTAGCATATCTGTATCTGTCCGGTGGTTGTCCCTGCCAACTCTACCGGGATAAACGTCTCCTCCACGTTTACCTCCCCCGTCCCCTTGCTGGGCCCCCTACCTACTCGGGATTCTCTCTAGTTTCTGTGTGCACGGCTGAGAGATGGACCGGGCAGATTCGAGCGAACCGGTGAAGTCGGTTCAGGGAGACGCGATGACGAAGACACACGAAAACGTATGGTTCGTACGAAGCAAGACGAAGAGATAGGGAACGAACAGACAGATAGCGAGAGTGCGACGCGAGAGGGAAAAAGGACACGGACTCGCTTGCCGAAACTTTAATTGGGAGCTTACACGACGTTACGATAATGTATTTACGTGAAGGGAGGTCACCTCTTCTCTCTCTCTCTCTCTCTCTCTCTCTCTCTCTCTCTTACCTGTCGTTTGTTACATCGCGGAGACAAAGATACTCGGTGTGTTCATTACGATCGTTAGGTATCGACTGTGCCGAAACGCCAAGAGATGGAGATGCTCGATGGCGATGTTACTCACATGTTCGATAGTGCTTCCTGAAGAAGATGAATATATATATCGCGCGTCTTATTGCTTCGTACAAAATAAGGCCGTGAGGCTTTGCGGGGCGTTCGAAATTTGTAAATATATAATTATGAACTCATTTTTTTATTGCTAATTAAAAAATCGACATATGAACAATATGAAATTATATCTTTTTTATCATTTTGATAATCGCGGTTTTATAATATGTAGATTTCTCTCTCTCTCTCTCTCTCTCTCTCTCTCTCTCTCTTGTAAAACTAAGTATACTTGGTAGATTCGATAAGCGATTTTTTTTTTTACGAAGTAATAATTGATGCGCCATCGATGTTCGATTCTGTCGTTTACGGTCGTTTTGACGCCTCCGAATTCTCCGAAGATGGATATTGATGCAAAAGCAGCGATTAATGGAGGAAGGAAGCCGAGCCGCTTGCATATAACTTGCGCGTAATTCGGCGTAAAAGTCAAAGGGCTACCGGTGGTATCAAAGAATTTTGGAAGCGAGGCTACGCTACTTAAGTTAATCACAAGCTATCGTGTCTAACTCGGCCGTTACGTTCGAGTTTTCCCCGACCTGAAACGGCATGAAGGCACGATAAAATTACGTCCAGCGCACCTCGCGTTTTGGGGAAAGAAAAAGAATCTCCACAACGTTCTACGACGATATGTTGATGCACCGGTGCGCGAGGGGAAGAGAAGACCGCGGTAGTGATGGGGACAGGAACTGGGGACGATGAACAGTTGGCTCCCGTGAAAGAGAAACGAAGAGGGAGACCAAGGAGGAGCAAATCGGGAGGGCAGAGTGGAGAGAGAAAAAGAGAGAGAGAGAGAGAGAGAGACCGGCCGAGTAATAATGGCCGAATCATTTTGCCGGGGTATTTTTCAAAATGACTGGGCACTGTAGGAACGGCGGTATGCCGTGTTCCCTCGCGATCCGTCGGGGGCTCCGCCGCGCCGAATTGCCTGCAGATGCGAGGGAATGAGGAAGAAGAGCTCCGAAGAAGGGAGAGGGCGAAGGTGGCCATATAAAGGAAGGGTCCTGTGTATCCAGGAGAACGTATAGAGGGATGGAAGTAGAAAGCAGAGGGGGGGGAGAGAGAGAGAGAGAGAGAGAGAGAGAGAGAGAGAAATAAAAAGAGATGGCGGATTTAAATTTCTCATATGAGGGATGCGGAATGGGGAGGCATACATATCGCCAGCCATGCCAATGGGAGAAAAAGAAAATGGAAAGAAGGGGAGAGAATGGGCAGAGAAGATGAAATGAAATCGAGAAGGAGGGAGCGGGAGAGAAATAGCCCAGACTACTGGGCCACCGGTAAGAAGAGCGCGCTGAACCGAGTAATTGCATCGATCACCGATCATTTCTCTACCGCGGGGATGAATATTTCGATCTCTCGGACGGTTTCCGTGAATTGCGGGGAGCGTGACTTCTTCCGACGCAGAAACGCCCGAGTCGAGGCATCGGACATTGATGGAATTTGTGCCACTGAAGAAATGTAAAGTTCGTTGGTCCACCTTCGCCCGATGGTTCTTCTCTGCGCCCCTCCTCGTCTTTCTTTACTGAATCGCGATTCTACCCTCGGGCCTATCGATTTCGATGAGCCGCGAATCACGAATCTATATCAAGTGTGCAGGTGAAATAGGGATCGGACCCCGCGGGATCCGAGATGGATGGGCGCAAGGGGGTTGCAGCACCGATCAAATAAAATGACGATCGTCAAAATGATTCGGATCGAGAAAGAGAGATCCCCTTTGTCTCTGAGCGGCGCGGCGGCCGATTCGTATTCGAGGCATATCCTTCGTTTAGGTAGACAGACGGTATAATTTCGTCGGGTCCGTGTCATTTCGAGAACCTTCGCGGCGCGACTCCTCCTTTCCGAGGCGGACTGGCTATTCCTTTACCTGGAGGATCCGCTCTGTCTCTCTTTCACTCGTCTCGATCCTTCCGCTCTCTTCCATCTATCGCCCGTCTTATCCCGTCGTCTCATTATAAACGGGATGCCTAATATCGCGTGTGTCTCTATCGTTTTAAAACCGAGCAGTTATTTGCGAAATATTCGGAGTATTGCGTTGTCTAATGCCCGAGGATGCGCCGTGCGATCGATCCCTCGGGGTCTCGCGCCAGTCCCGATGTTGAGGTACATCCCAAATTCGTAGATTCTGATCGATCTGGAGATAAACGAGCATACAGACGCGCCACGAAAAAATCGGTTATCTATCTAGCGCAGATTGTATAGTTAAAACTAGTAGTATTTTCGATTACAGTTGGTTTGAACTGATCTGGGCATCTATTATGGAACAAAGCAGAATGAAGTCGGAATAGATTCCGATCGGAATTCATTCCAACATGTTCCATGATCAGTATCTTGAATTGCACAGTTAAATCTGCAGTATCAAATTTAACTTAATGTGAGTTACTGATCTTACTAAATATATCGTTATTTTTTTCTACTAAAAACCATAATTAAATTTGACAGTATATCGTGTCAATTTTGTTATTTGACACTACATAGTGTTAAATTGACTGTATAATGTCAAATGTAACCATTGTTTTAATATAAAGTAATAATATGAGTAGGAACGGGCGACTCACAATAAATTTGACATTATAGATTTAAGAGTGTAGATTAGTCTTACGTGATCTATTATCGAACATATAACCAATAGTAAAGTATGTGACATCATTAATCCAATCCAGATTTAAATCCATTAAAAACTAATTCAATATAATAAGCTAGAATACATGGTGTGAAAGCTTATGCGCGCGCGCGTGCGTGCGTGCGTGCGTGCGTGCGTGCGTGCGTGCGTGCGTGCGTGCATGCGAGCGCGCACGCGTGTCAGGAACGTGGGTGCACGTATCCGCCACCGTTGCCACCGTTCGTTAATTGCGATTCGTTAAACATGCAAAGACATTCTCGAACACGCGATCCGTTTCGATCGTCTCTGGCAGATCGGGATGAAATACTTTGGTTTAACGTGTAATGTTTGTGAATGACGCAAAAAGAAAAAGAGAGAAGAAAGATGGCAAGCATAAAGAAGTATCGTCCCACAGGCATCTGTACGCACACGCGAGTCTGGAAGAGAAGCGTTTGGTTTTCTACGCCGATGTTCTCACCTCGGTGAAGGAAACGGTACTTTTATCGATACACGTTTAAATCGCTCCTAGATAGCACTCGCCGTTTTTCTCATCTTCGCTTCAAATGGCACGGGGAATCATTATCTGTTGCTAGCCATGAAACGTCAACAGGAATGATTGGTACTTAACTGGTAACAATTATTGTACGAATACACGCGTGGTTAGACGATGTTAAAAATATTAGTTGATTACGATGGGAATTTTCATATCGTTCCAATATATTCTCGTATTTGTTAAATGCGTGATCAATTGTGTATATTTTGTGAATTGCTCTACAAATCGAATGCAGATTATCGCCGACGTGTATTGACTGTCGTTGATAGAGAGAACGTGGTTTACAGCAAACATAATAATCGATTAAATCCCCAAAGCAATAGTAGCGCAATAATATTTTATGAGTCTAAAACTCCGTCCAAATAGACTATCACGGTAGTAAGATTTCTTCAAATACGTTCTAACGTTTTATCACCTTTGTGTTCACGAATTCATGCGATTTCCGATATTGTAGATGAAGAGTTACGTCACGATCTTTACGCAATATATGTTCGGTTCGGTATATTTTCGAGCGCAGATTTTCTTAACGATTCAGCTTGACTGTTCATGAGGTGAACAAAATATTAATTCGTCTCGGATCTATTTCGTGAGATGCCGCGAGCGTATGGTAAAGAAAAGAGAGAGGGGGGGGAGAGAGTAACTTGAATTTGATTTATGCCACGTTGAGTCACGGTGTAAAGTCACGTTAGTTACCACAAAGACTATCATATATCACTGCCCGATCGCACGAGGGAAGTGCAAGGGCGGCTCGAACGTTCTGAACGCTCGTGTGCGCGTCGCGTTTAGCTGCTAATTCTATATCGGATCGTGCTGTAAAATTCTGCCACCCACGTACAGTCTACGAATCGTCTTCCTGAAGTGATTCCAAAAAATATAAAAATCCATCAAATAATGTTAATGATTGGACAGGTTCGCTGTTCTCTCAAAGGTCTGATTTTGAAAACCTCTTGCAAGTCCAGTGGCAGAGAACAGGATCATTCGCTGAATTTCCGAAGAAAGTGTCACGCGACGTATCGTCGTGTCGAAAGACTAAGAGTTCTGTCGCACAGGAAAGGGCGAGAAGAGGGGGTAGAGGGGGAGAGGGAAGGGTGTTGGTTCTTATTACGGCACGATCGCCGTCCAATTAGAGTCGTCTAATTGGACCCTCTCGTGGAGTCACGGTGATGACGGAAGTGTCGATAAGACCGGGTACAGGCCGTCACAGTGAAACCACCGAACGAACGAACGAGATCCGAGAAGGGTCTGGAACGGATGGAGAGGGACCGAGAGATAGAAAGAGAGAAAGGCGTACGGTCGAACCGTGCGTACACACGAGTGACGTATCCGAACGTATGCGGCCCTCACAGAGCGATGTGAGGCGCGAATATAAATCACGGCGCGTTATACACTCGAGCGTGTGCTGGCTGCAGCAGTGCGCGGCCGTTGCACATATACTGTATGCACACGCAAGAGACTGTGGCTGGGCGCGTCGACGCACACGGCCTCTCTCCATAGAAGATCGAAACGATCTTTCTCATGTTCTTGTTTTTTGTCTTTCCGTATCGCCGTTCGTTCGGCGACCGTTCGTTCCTCCGCGTTCTGCTTTCTTTCTTCCTCCCTGTTCACTGCCATGTTCATCATCATCACTACTGAGAACACAAGCACCCCCATCCTCACCCCCTGATTCATACAAAAAGGAATCGTGCAAAGAATAGTGACAGCACGGCTATATTTCATATTATTCGTGAATTGCTTGTGTTGGTGTCTTCTTTCATGATCTATTTTTTTGCTACGAATTAAATCCTAAAGGCATCATATTCGGAAATATCAACGCAAATCGACTAGAGTATGACTAGAAGTCCTATAACAGAATGTGATGCAATTTTGTCAAAATTCTACGAGAGAAAATATATGTAATTTCTCTCTGTATATATTGTACATATACTGTGTGTGTGTGTGTATTTCACTCTATAATTTTAATTAAGATTATAGTGAAACACACATACAAGTATAAATTAGAGTGAGTATTATATGTATATTTTAAATTATATGTAGGAAATTATATTTAGGAAGAAATTATACATTCCCTCTCATATAGAATTTTGACAAAATCGTTTGTGGCCAGAGAGATTCTGATATAGGATTTCTAAGCTATCGATGCAACAATGGGCTGCTTTTAGAAATCTTTTTACTGCATGATCTAATGTTTTTTGGTCGCTAATCGACGTGTTGCGGCAATCCGAACCACGCATTAAAATCACTTGGCAGAAAGTGCGAGCCCTCGTTTGCCTATGCACTCACCTATGCATGCCTGTATGCACGGTGCACCTTCCGCAGGCGGGACACGCTCCAACGCAAACGATCGATATCGTGTTGAGTGTATGACGGTAACGCGATGATAATAATGCAACCATAATCAAGCACTCGCCTTCGGCGAGTAGGCGGACACCCGGACATCTCGCTCATTAATTACAACAATGCGATACATCGCGCTCGGTCATTCGTCACTTCGAGCTCCTATCGCGCCATTGATAATTGCAATCAAGTCAGGCGTTTTCCTTCTGGAGGAAGCATTTCGCCTGCGTGATTCTGTAGTAGAAATATGAGAAAAAAAATCGGTTGTGCTTGAAGCGCCGTTTTTGCTCGCGGAGAAGCTCATTGCGCGATCAGATGATGTATGGCATACGAGAGCGTAGGTATCCGTCCGTCCATTCGTCCATCCAGTCTATCACGGCTTTACCTACGCGCGACCACCTCTACTCGTTGCATGGCGAGCCTGAAATCCTCGTCGATCGAACACCTGTCCGCACAGGTAGTCCTACAACCCTGGCAATAAAGGAGAGCATGAGCGAACCGCGCGAGTCGCACGACCTCGCACATTGTTGCCGCAACGATCTCTTCGGCTTCCCTCTTCCATTTCCTGCATTCCGAACGATTTTGTCGACAGACGAATCTTGCTTCATCTCGTTGAAGGCTAATGAATCTATTGTTGAAATTTACAGCAATAATATCCACTTGTATCGACGTCTACTTTTTTTTATCATTTCTTAATAATTTCTTTTTCTTGTTTGCGAGATATCACTAATGTAGTATTTTGTACATAGTTCTAAATTCAAATTATAGATTTGTATCAGCTCTCTTTTGAAAAATTGCGTTATAATCTAATGATTTACTTTCTCTGTATTTGGCTTTTGATTTATGTAATGTTGATTTATACACGTATTAGTTTCGTATTAGTTTCGAAGTTTATTCATTAGCGGTTGCGTTTCGATCGATCATGATCACATTTTCGTAAAGATTCCATCTCCAGATATTAAATTCAAAAATTTCTTCAATTATATATATATATATA
>NW_017259196.1:1488029-1500718 GCF_001594045.1 Atta colombica
ATATATGTATGTATACTTATCCTGTGCTTTTCCTTTCTCTTTTCTTGACTGACTTGTTTGTTGATACGTATATAGATCGATCGTAAGTCAGGTGAAATTGAAACAATAAATGCGGCAAGATACACGTGTTGCTGCTCCATTCCCTTTCGCTGTTTCGTCTTTGTCTCTCCTCGGCCACTTGTCGACGATGTTGACGTTTTAGAAAGCGATTCGACGTCTCGCCGCTTTTCCGCTGCAGCGAGCGCTAATGAAAAATAGCAGGCAGAGGTGAACGCGAAATGACAGAAAGGCAAGGAAGGAATAGCAAGAGGAGAGTGAAAGAACGAGCTCTTATCTGCATTCCGGTTTACCGAGAACCTATGCACCTGAGATGCATAACTCTTCTCTGTATATAGCATTTGTTGAAGTGAGATAGAAAGAAAGAGAGAAGAGCTTGAATTTGAATAATTTCACAACACTTTTAGGTATATCTCGATACTTGCGCTCAAAATGTGAAATAAATTCTAAATATACATCTCATATACATCGAATAAAAATAAAAATTAAACTTGATTTAAATTTATTAAGTTATGTTTATCTGTTACATTAAATTTATATATAAAAAATATAAATACATCGGAATACAGCTATTTCAAGATGGGAATTCTAATTCGTGAAATTTGCAGGAATGAGTTTTATATATTTTCAATTAGTCAAAAAGAGCCTATATCTATGTACAAACTGAAAAAAAGTTAAATCTTAATACATATTTCTTTGAATAATCTAATGATAAGTAAACATTTATTAATAAATAAATATTTATTAAAAAGAATGATTGTTAAATCAAATTAATATTTTTGTATCAAATATATGTTTATAAATATTTATTTTGATAAATATTTACTTAGAACTATTCAAATAAATATTTATTAAAATTTAATTTTTTTTTTCGATATATCTCTCCTGAGAAAAAGTCGAAAAAAGAATTGAAAATGAGATAACGGCCGATTTGATCGCGATATATTCTTCAGGAATCTATCGGCAAAATCATAATTTATTAAAAAAAAAAAAGAACAGTATATTGTACGAATACTTTGCATATCACCTCCGATTCCATAATTTGATATTAGCGTATTTTACCACGGTATCCTAGAATGCGATCCTATCAGTAATTGCACCCGGTCATCTCGCGAGCTTAAACAGTCCTCGTGACTCACTCATAATGCAAGATCCCGCAATTTCTATTATTATCTGACATATTTTACTACACATACCCTAGGTATCAATGCCTAAGAACAGTGTAATTATATGTAATATATCACGTGAGCGATGTACCAGCCGCAAGTTCGCGATATACGTCAGTCAGATACAGCTTAAAGAATTCTCGCGCTCTACCGTTACTCAGCGCCTTAACAAACGTGAAACATTTGCGAAATAGATGCTGATATTACTCCAACATTCTTCTTGCATTATATATTTCTCTTCGTAGAATCTTGTGTAATCGTTTTGAAATATTTGTAATTAATAAAATCGATATCATGATGTCTAATTTTATTTAGATTTGAGGCTGATGAAGCTATTTGAAACATTTATATTTAGTCTCTCTCTGTCTATTGAATTCTATGTTGTTGCTCGGATATTTTCAATTTGTATTACTTGCTATTTGTTTTCGCATGTCATCTTGAATCTTAAATCATACTCCAAAAAAAGAAAGCAAAACCATATCATGATTATTTCTTGGACTTGGCTTGTCGTCGTGAAACGAAACGAACATGTGCGTTGTACAGTGAGACGCGATTCTATCAGTAATTGCAATGGCGAGCGAAGTGGTAAAAACGATGTTACGATTCAATCGTCGATTCGATTACCGTCACTTGTCACAAGACAAAATCTATGACAAAAATCATGAAAAAAAATCATCTTTTTTATTAATTAACAAAGATTCAGCAAAAAGAGTGAATGTAATCGCGACTCATTATTGTCTGGTAAAGTTAAACAGTAGATATATAATATTTTAAACATACTCTGAAAGAAATATTTTATATGATATATGACTTATATAAAACTGCCTTACTTTTTAATTAAAAAATTTTGATTAAAACAACAAAATTTTAAAGATGACAGTTTTTGTGTAAATTACATATTATATAAACATTTCTCTCAGTGCATACTGTATAATCGTGTTTCATGGAGTTCGCATAGAATGGATGCAGCGATGACGAAAGTAAGTTCTAATTATTGACAAGGCGGGAGGGATAATGCAGAAGTTAGCGAAGCGAATCGTGAGACGCGTCGTATGTAATAGTTGCAGGTGCAGTTCGACAGTGTACGCTGATGCAATTAGTAAGGGGCTGTATCTATTCTGTCCGAGCATGAGTACCTGCTCATGCGTTGCGCTGCGAAAAAGACGGAGAGAGAATGGAGGTGGAATGGCTAGGGAACGTGTGCTGTTTATTTATGCGTGCCAACGAAGCGTGTCTGTCATGTAGGTTGGTAGGTGAGACTAAGGCGAGAGATCGAGAGATTTCTTGGCGAACTGCCTCCTCCGCCGCCATTGCCGCCGACGCGATTCCAATTGCAGTTATAGTTGCAACGCAACGTATGCGGATGGCATTCTTGTGTGCGTGCGTGCGACTTGTGTCGCGCCTATTCTGCTTTAATTAGAGCAAGTTTGCGCTTGCATAAAAGTGTTGCCGATGGCAAGCTAGCGAAAATTGCATAGACACGTTACATACACACTAGGAAGACATTGAACTCGTTGCTGTAAATTATTCAAGGCTCGAGCAGTGGTGTCCTTGATTTATGCATAATTACAGAAGAATCTCTTTTGACGTTTTATGTTTCAGTAAAGTTCTTTAATGGCGTAATTTATGTAATAGAAATTCACATTAATAGTCTCTTTTACTCTTATTATAATTATATTTTGCATACAAGAGGCGAGCGATCGTGTAATTATATATATGTGCGGAAAATACTGCAGGATATTCAGCGTATATATGTCTATTATTATAAATATTATTATTAAAGTCTCCGTGAGAGAGTTCTCGAATTAATATGTCATCTCGTTACTATTTAACGAGTCTCATATCGATATGTGCCCGTCTTCAATAATGATTCATCGCGACTTGGTGAAATACACGATCGACAGACGAGTACGCGTTCGGTTCGCGTAAGAAATTGGCGCGAGACAGCATGCGTTAAGGGACAATCGGTTAACAGCAAACGCGGACGATCGGCGCAACACGATCAGCGACTAATTGGACACTTGGTGGTGAACGGGCCGATTCATCGACGGCCCGTCTTCGGTTCCGCAGATTAACTTCGCTTACGGGACGTCTTCTCTCTTCTCTCTTCACCTCACCTCACTCACCTCACCTCACCTCACCTCACCTCACCTCACCTCACCTCACCTCACCTCACCTCACCTCATCTCGCTTCGCCTTGCCCGGTCTTGCGATCGGTTAACGGCGTGCCGACACACAACAGCGACGTTTCACTCGACAAGGTCGTCAAGTGACTGGTGAAATCGGATTCGTGCGCGCACAACTACGACATCTCGTCGTGTCGCATAGCCTTTAATAAATTTGCGGATGTTAACACGACGTAGGTTTTATCGATTACTGAATTATATCGCAAAAGAGTAAAATTTATAGTTCACTTTTCCGCCATTTCTTTAACGATATCGCGTGGAGATAGAGACGTATGTATGCACATAAATATCTGTTTAACGATATCAGCGAAGTGAAGAGACGAGATCGGGAATATCTTGGCATTGAAGCGATATGTACTTATTTGCATATCGATTGGACGAGCTCTCATGGACTGGATACGTGAGCCGGGTCTTAATAATGCGGTAATGAGAGCGTTTTCTTTTTAAACAACAGCCTCCATTACGCGACAGACTCGGTTATCGCTTAAAAAGGTAACATATGAGAGGAGCGAGAAAAGATATTGATGATGCAATGAAAATCAGTTGATTAACAACTAGTTTATTATTAAAGCCAGTTAAGTCGTAGCTGCTCAAGTGATCTAATTAAATTACATCACACTCGAGATTTCATCTGGATACTCGAGGGAATCAATTAGCTATAGTTACTGTAACCGCTTTAAAGTTATGCGCTCTATATGTTAACCATCGCTTTGTGCATTTCATAATTATGCGAGTCATCATCGTAACTTTATATACCCGCGGTTCGTCGGTACTCAACGCGGGAACGATTTCAATTAAAAATCATTAGCACTCATTCTTTTCCGAATCTAAGTTGCAATGTGCATTTGGTCGGCTATCATAAATGTGACTTTTGATATCGTATCCAATCGATTTACGATTCCATTTAAGATATCCAAGTCGGCTCGGCTCATTATCGTGTCGTTGAGATCAGCTCTAATTGCCGAGACCAACGCAATGGTTTCGTTGCAGGATATCGCAGGATACTGATTTCGAGGAACATATATCTACGCCCGTGCGAATATCGTGGAAAGTCGTAAACGTGGCGAATAGAATAATTATCGACGCACCAATGCGCCTTTCCCAGTAGATAACAATTAGGTACATCACGGAAAATCCGCCTGACTACTTTCCGCGCTAAATTCCGTGAAATTACGGTACGCGTCGTGTTTTAATGGGCCGCGAGCATTAGCACGGACCACTTATCTTCCCATAAAGACACCCAACATTACGTCGTCTCCTCCGACAATTTTATTCGTCCTCGTAGTTACAGCGATCGGTGTCTAGCGGGATCGGCGTTCAAGGGTATCTTGCAAGTCGTCGAGTATCGCGAAAAATGTATGTTGAGTGACGAGTTTTCGTATTGTATTATTACAAATAGTTGTGCTTTAGAAAAAGATACTTGAAATTAATCTTTATAACTCTATTACCAAACTCTATTCCCTCATATAAATTACATACAATATAATATAAATAGTAATATAATATAATACATATTCTTGATATTGATATTCTTTTTCAGAGTGAAATCTTGAAAATTGAGCCAGTCTTAAAAAAGAATAACTCAATTTTTACTTTTTAGAATATCAAAAAAATAAAAAAATTGCTTTGTAAAACGCTATTGTCGAGATATGTATACGAATTGGTTTACAAACTCGTCAGCAGGACTGGCAATTACTAAAAAAGCAGATGTCGCAATCGTTCACGATCGGGTCCCCCGCATAGCTAAAGGGCAAAGCTAATTTCCATCGATCATTCGCTCATCGTTCCCCGATTTTTGTGCCGGTGGGAGGATGGCATTAGCATGAAGGCGCTCCTTCTGGAAAAAGAGTTGTGCCGGAGCTCCTTTACAGGCAAAATCGTGCGTCGGGCAATCGATCAATCGCTTCTCTAGGCGTTGCGGGTTATTACGTGAAAAATGCTTGTACCTTCGATAGCTTCTCACCGCGGGAGGGTTCGGACCCCCAACGTATACTCCTTTCTTCGTTCTTCGTCTTTAGTGTATTCCTCTCGCTCTTTCTTCCTTTCTTTCTTTTTCTCACATCCCTCTCTTGGTTCTCTCATCCTCGTGCCATCAGCAATCCTCATCTATCTTAACCCCCTCCTTCCACAGAACGCCATCCTAGGTCGAGTCCTTCCAGTCAGAATTCTTCCTTCCTTTCCATCCCTTTTCTCTCTGTTCGCGGTTCAACTTCCACGAGCTCCTCCGTACTTTGAAGGTACACGAACGTGCGCGCATATAATTCTTCGCGGCGAAGAAGGGAGAAGAAGTGACGATGGTCGGGACAAGATGGAGGGGATTGTAAACGGCATACTAGCAACCGCATGAAAAGCCAAAGTGATAGAGCATGATTTATCTGTCGGTCGCAATTTTTATCGTCACCCCCTACCTTTAAAGGTTGCAGTTACGATGTTTGCGGCGTTACTCGCGCGAACGTACGCTTCCGCAGGTATTTACGCGCATCCATACTCATTCTTTTGATTTGACGACGAGAGATTGATTGATAAATTTTGCCATTGACAATAGACCGGGTGCCTCCTACATAGCGGATCCGTCGTTCGGGCATTGATTATATGATTTCGGCACGCGAACTTGATTTACGATCTCTGAAATCTGGCACTCGGAATTTATTGACTAAAGTCCACATGGCATGTACACACAACACAGCGTTAGCTGATAAAAAATCTCTACGATTACTACTGGAGAACATTGTAAAATGTGCATGGAAAGAAGCAGAACTTATAATTTACTGAACTTATAATTTGAAAATTTAAGATCTGAAAATAATCCTGTTGAATTATCAAAATAATTATGTAGGAGTGTAAGACGCTCAAGCTGGTTGTCGGAAAATTTTTTAGAGCATCGACTCTCATGCTTGAACGACTTATATAATTATAATTTTGATGGAAAAAATTTACTAAACTTTAATACATGTTTCTTTGAACAATAAGTAAACATTTGCTTAGTAAATAAATATTTTTTAGTAAATAAATATTAATTCAATAAAAAAAGTTAAATTAATTATATGTTTTTCAAACAAATATATGTTTACATTTAATAAATATTTACTTAGAACTATTCAAACAACTATTTATTTTTAGTTTTTTTTTCAATAAAATCAATATCTAGCTGAATTTTTAAATATCTCAGCAAAATTGTTCTTTCTATATGTATAACATTATTCGTAGTGGAATTATTAATAAAAATATAATGATTTTTAACTCACTTAACGTCACTTTTAGAAATTATTCTAATGATCTTTCCGGGATGATTATTTGTTTGCGCATGCATTAAACGAAGCCATGATTCTCTTCGTGATTTTCTTGCAAACTCAGTTGCAAGTTGTTTGCCCGCTGCTATCGCGGCGCCATAAAATTAAGGCAACGATTACCGCCGTCCCGTTTTATAGATCCGCCATATAGTCATATTATTTAAACGTGCGCGTCTCGATCGTATATCGCCGCGCCGCGGAATCTTGAATAAGAGATTATAAATTTCGAAAATCCGGTACGCAAAGTTCAACCGTAAATTTCTCGCAGGTCGAACAGCAAGTCAAAATAGACGCATTACATACTGCTTTGCGTGCCTCATAACTCATTGCTATTGTCATTATCATTGCTCACGATCGACCATTAACAGCTGTCGGCTGCTGCTTGCACATCAATGGAAAATCGCATTAAATTTATTGAGAGACGTGACATAAGATTTCCTATCTTTTTAGCTTTCGATCGAAGATTTCATCTTTTTGAATGAATTTTTTTATTCTTTGGTTGATGGAAAGATTTCATGACCGTTTTTTTAGAATATACATTAGAAAACGGTTTTGATAGTAGCAATCGATCTCCGGCAAGATAATGATGGGATTTCAAGAAAGGTGACCGTGCAGAAAATATGCTTGTATCACAGAGCTCTACTTGAAAGGTATTTATTGAAGTACCTAAAAATTTATCTCGATACAAATCTGAAAGTAATTTTGTTAGACCATCAAAATAATTATATAGAATGCTCAAACAGGTTTCTAGAATAGACTTTTAGACTAGTAGAATAGACTTTTTGCAGCGTTCAACTTGATGTTCCTACGTAATTATTTTAATTTAATTAAATACAAATCTGAAAATAATTTCGATGATCCAATAAAATTATTTTCATATTTGTATCTATTCAAATTTTTAGATACTTCAACAAAACTATCTTTTCCATACAACGAAACTTTGCTTTCTTGCAAAAACGATTACTTTCCCGATCATCATCTCTGAGTGAGCCTCTTTTTCCGAGATTTTTTCAGATTGAAGCGGCGAGTTTCACAATGAAAATTTAAGTGATACTTGAAACGACAAAGTATACAACTTAACAATAGCGTGAGAGATGCCCGGTGTTCACCTTTTTCCTCGCCGCCAATGCCATGGGCTGCATAGTTTGCTCGTAAAGCACCGAACCGCCAAGTCGGTGCATTCGGCTGCACCGTACCGTGTAACGGGCTGTTTAGTGGCTGTTTAGCGATCCGATTCTACCGATTAGAGGAAAAAGCTTGCGTAAACACCAGCCGGCGCGTCTGTTTCGCACCGATGGATGCATATGCTCTGCATTATATATGTACTTTCGTATGCGTATGTTCTCCTGTGTTCACGCCGGCAGCGCACCGTGTCGTGTTAAGATGTTATGCTGCACTGATGCAATTCGAGGCACACACGCACACACACACACGCACACGCACGCGCGCGCGCGCGCGCGCACACACACACACACACACACACACACACACACACACACACATATATATATATATATATATATGCGCGCGCGCGCATGCAGTAACACACTTGGAAAATCTCAATCTGGTGCATCGCGTAACGCGTTAACGCCGAATATTATTATCGAATGAGTATCGCGTACGTCTCTGTCAATTATTCTTTTTATCGATCGTATCATAATTTCTTCTCGATTTCGATCATAGACCTGGAGGTGATTCGGACTAAAATATATACGTAATGCAAGATTTATCTCAGAAAATTATATTTATATCGTGCTTGTCGAGATATACGATCGAGAATGTCAATGTACCGGCGCGATGCAACGAAGAAAGCCCCCTAGGCGTAGATACCGGTACACTGAAACGTCAGAGCGACATTAAAATTATATTTACACCGTTGTAATGGCGTATAAATAGAAGTCACGCTCGCGTACTTGTACTAATAGCTCGAGCAGAACATCGGCAAAAAACGGGCAGGAGGAAGTTTTATAGTGCATCAATAATGACCGACACCGGTGCCGCGCCGCTTGAAGACAGAACGTTACCTTGATGCAACTTGGATCCTTCATTAGGCGCTACCGATTGACCGGTAGGTAGGTAGGTAGGAAGATGCCGCACATGCATGCATGCATGCATGCAGAACGCTCGACAAAAAGCGTACGCGTGCAAAGCGTTTCGCAGCCTCGGGGCGCAAACGGAGAGATTCCAGATTCTCGACACCACTTATCTCCCCTACAACTTTCTGCCAGTGGAGCAGATGAGAGGCGCCGATAAAAGTGCATGAAATATATCGATAGGCTGTGCACATACGTATAATCTTGATCGACGATCGGGTTATTAATAATTCGACCGCGTTTCGCCCATTGTAAATCACGCGAAAAACAAGTTGTCTGTCAGAATGGGCCTTCGCACTGCGAGCGTTTATAACTGGTTTCCTTCCGGAAGTAAGAAGGAAGAAAAAGATAAAGAAGGAAAGAAAAAAAAGGGAAAGAAGAGAAAAGATATAGGTTTAATATTGGTAGCGGAAGGAACGTGCTGGCACGGCGTTCCGCTATTACAAATCCAACGAGTCTTGGAAAAGAATTTATTAACCTTCATCGGGGATGCGTGTCACGCTCATCGATATCCCGCACTTTGTTTCGGAGAAAATAATCAATAATCAATATCGGGGCTCCTCTTAACGCGCGCATACGGGCTACTGGCTTGAATTTATAGGCCTGCAATCAGTTATATCGTATAAAATCACAAGTAATTTACAGAGCTATATAAAAAAAGTGCAGATATCGATAGCAAACGAACATGATGCCATATTTCTTACTCTGTCTAGAATGCATAGCAAAGTGATATTGAGAAGATATTATAATAACGGGGTAATTAATTGAGGCGCATTGCGTGGCTGCACCATGCTTGTAATCAGTAAATTGAATTTTTCCCCGCGTCCGCCAATCCGCTTCAACTATTGGAGGCAATCGTATGGTTTGTATCGGTTCGCACAAAAACTGTATTTACCGTGTATGCATGCAAAGCTGGTTTCATGCGCCCGCAGCCACTCGGAAATTCCAGATTCTCGTCACGGTCACTTATACAACTTTGTTTCCTGTAAATGGAATCACGCGATCATCACTGTAATTGTAACAAAAAGCTGCTCAATTCGTCCGGAACTTCCGCGCGAAAACCGTAGTAGAGGGCGGCGGCTGGCGCACAAATTTGAGGGATCATAATTTTAGTCGGTGTGCATGCGCGGCCATTGAACGCTGAATATATGTTGTGACAGCAGGTGAGGGCAATTGAGAAAGAGGTGCATTGAGAATGCATTCATTTTATTATAAAAAGCTCTTTTTTTTTCTTTACATATTTCGATACTTTCTGTCGTTTCAACTTACTGTAGACACGAAAATGTGTACGTACTGTGTGAAATTAGAAGAAATATATTCGCCGAGCTGCACAATCAACAAGTTCATGGAAACGTTTATGATCGAGATACATTGTGTCGACTTATTACTCCATTGCCAACGATAATAAACCAACAATGGCTAACGGGCCAATAAACGTTACAGATCCGATAAATGTCAAGTACTATGTAAGTACCGCACGGGCGGCAACGGAAGGTAGTGTAATAGGTCTATTTAAGCGGGACAGTCAAGAGAGTTATCATTACCACCGAGTTATTAGAATTCCTGATCCTCCATGTCGATACGATTGCACCTTCTCAGAGATACGTGTTATCTGTTCGAGATGTACGAGAGAGAGAGAGAGAGAGAGAGAGAGAGAGAGAGAGAGAGAGAGAGAGAGAGAGAGAGAGAGCCGGTCCGGTCGAAACCGCTATGTATGTATACTTTCGTCATGTGCGTGCAAAAGTCGATGCGTACCACACCGCCTCTGGCATTTTCGGTATGACGGAGTCTCGACGCCATTCATTTCTCGTGCAATCTTGTTGCACGAAGAAGCAAGCACGAAAGTCACCTCCGGCTTCGAAACCGGCTGCGTATTCGTCGATCGCTCGCTTTCAGCCGCATACGTTGAACAAACAGGGCATTGATCGCGCGAGTGTCCATCAGCTTTGCAAGTCCGAACCGTTCTAGAATTGTTCGAATGAATTTACCGGCGATGTACAAAGTGCGAACGTATAACTTGCCTTGTATATTATAGTTGTTTCACAGTCCATAGTTTTGAATATATCATTTAATGAGAAAATTAATTTGTCACACGTGTTTAAATTAAACGATTTTTATTGGCGATTTCTGCGAAAACAGCATCCGAATATCCTTACATTTTTATTGTGTTGAAAACTCCTCCAGTGTGGTTTCGGGCGTTGTCTCGTAGTGTGATTAGAAGTGGAAGACGCACGTGGTAAGATGGAGAGAGATTAGAAAAGATAGCGATGGTGGTGGAACTTCTAGATGAGTTCCCCCGGGAGAAAATAATTTGCGGGTGACCAACCGACCAGCGGTGTCTGCGGTCTTCGTACAATCTCGAAGAGAGAAAGAGAGAATAGAGAATGTACGCGGATGATCACGGACGAACGAGAAGCAGGGGATAGATGGAAGGGAAAAGAATATTGTGGTCGACGCTCGTAGATGAGAGTGAACGGGGTGGTGGTAACGGCGGAGGAAATGCAAAGACGCAGAAGGAGACGAAGACGAAGAGAAGAACCGCGGGCCAGGCCTCGACCTCGGGGTTTATTAACTCCGGGTAACGTTATATAGCGCTTTGTGGGTCTGCGAGCGCATCTAACGCATACTCCGACACGCGCGAGTTGCAAAATTCTGTGTAAGATCCGCTCATTGTGCTGGCGAGGACTATCTCGTTTAACGTCGGCCAAAGAAAGCTTCTAAGCACAGTTCCAAGCTCGGCAATCTTGGCCGTCTCAAAGAGATTCTAAGAAGACTAAATTTAATGGGGTGTCGTATATAATATCGAGTAAAATATAAGAATGCGCAATCTCTAATTACATTCTTTGAAATGTAAGTAGAAACGTTAAGCACATCGTGGAGAATTTATTCTCTCTAAATAGGTCATCTATTTCAAAATCTATGCGATTTAATGATTCGGCTATCTCGGAAAGATTCACGAAATCCCGTTAACGCGAGATAGGATCATAGGATGCCCCTCCTCTCTTTTCTTTGCACCATACATCTCTTGGATTTCCGGGCACGAACCTTTCGGTTACATGAGCTTGGAACGAATTATTAACGGCGTTGGTTCGTCCAAGCACTGCTGCGGTTGCGTTCGTCCCTGACTTTGCTGAGAAAAGATGATGAAGGATATATTTCATGTAAGTCGGTGCGTGCGATATTTGAAAAATCTGCTACAAGAAGCTCATGGAGCGAAACGGGAGAGTGAGATCATGACCGGTAAGCGGAAATGGGAAGATCGATCGAATTGATCGTGCTAACGAACGTTGTGATAAACAGAAGCGTATTATGTGAAACGACACGGTGACGTAACGCGGTGCAGGACTACCACGGTCACGGACGCGCGATAGGTATAATGTGTAAAGAAATATAACGAACTACTTATATCGGACTGTAGGGATTGAGCGGATAATACAAGCCATTTCACGGCTTCTGGAGCATGATTGCATAGATATTAACCGGAGCTGCGCTCATGCACGACCATGTACACATAACCGTGGGATTTCGCGTTATTACGCGAGCTAGGCGCATTTAGATATTCCCTCGTGTCTCGTGGCGCTCCCGTATAGCATATAGCAGCAAACACTAAACGCTAACGCACACGTAGGCGCAACGTACTCGCGAGTACTCGCAAATACATCCTCGCAAAGTACGGGGTCGCGTTTGCATTCACATGTAAACGCAGTAAATAATCGTGCAAACAACGCGCGCGCGGCAGAGGAATAATAGCGTCAGTGTGGATGATAGCAGAAAAGGGCTCGTGCGAGGATCACTCGCACCGGACTATACAAGAAATGCATTCCAGCATAAAGTACGCTGTAAGTCCCTCAGATAATTATCTTGCTTTCGAGAGACAGATATATATATATATATATA